>NC_136909.1:50551430-50723102 GCF_949606895.1 Notothenia rossii
TCATTTTAAAATGTGTTGTAAAACTGTGAAGTAACACATTTTTTTGTGTGAAACGCTCAATGAACTACATCTCTGGTCTCGCACACGTCACCAACACCAAGATGGCCGTCACGTTAGCACATTTCACCTCTTTCTTTCAGAATAAGGCGAAACATTTGAAAAGGCGTGAAAATCACCACAAGTATGGGCATGTTGAGAGCTGTATATACACAAAAGGAGAGTTAGTCGGTTCCGTACGAGCCAGCATGCGGGACCGACTTTACAAGGTTTCGGTGAGTAACACGAGTGTAATGTGTAACATTTATGACATCACTTACAAGACTCTGGGATTTGTAGTCTTTCTAGTTGCCTATTTTTCATAGTCTTATATTTCAACAGTTTTACGACAAACTGTGACTTTTTTGACACGGAAAATATTTTTTAAGATTGACTAACATCATATGTGTAATTCGTGGCGAAATAAGGTCCCATGGGGCGGAAGTAGAAGGGCGGGACTTCGCCTCTCTATACGAATACGTGAGGAGTGAGAGTGATGCGCACACAGTTTGCCCAAACCGAAAGCTATGTCACGCTCTGACAAATAGGCTTATTGCCATAAATATGATGATGGATTATCATTCATCATTTAAAAGTGACGGACACATTGGATTAACCTTCAGCAGCGTTTTTATCGTCTTAATGCCATTGAACACAACTTTTGATCAGAAAACAGCAAAGGTAAGACATATTTGCTGTTTTGGCTCCGTAAAGCTACGTTGTGTGTTGTCTGGGTTTGCCTTTGCTGCCCTGAGTTTTGCACAGTGATGATACGTATACCTCTAGAATCTGTGGAATCTCAGCTTTAATCTGATATATTGTTTGTGCAGATCCGATACGTAATAAGATATTTCTACCGTTCGCTCAGTGCTAATTCACAGCAGTGTTAATTTTGGCAGCTGTTTTTGATTTAGCGTTAAGACGAAAATGGTTATTAGTTTTAGTCACATTTTAGTCATTTCTATCCTTCATAGTTTTAGTCGACGAAAACTCAAAACGTTGTAGTAGATGAAAAATTACATTTTAGTCAACTTTTAGTCAAAATGTTTTCTCTCTTTAAACCAATTCAGTTAGGCAAATACAGGTTTCTGAAATTGGAATCAAGGTGACAGCATCAAGTGTTGAAATTCGTAAAGCAACATTTCACTCTCTTAACACTTTAATTGTGTAATATCTAGGGATGGGTATCGTTAAGGTTTTCTACGGTACTACTAGTCTTATCGATACTGCTTATCGATCCGGTACTTTAACGGTATTCTTTTATTTACTTTTTGTTATTTTTTACAGGGAAAAACTAACAAATTGTTAACCGGATTAATTGCTTTATTTAAAATGCGAAATAAATTAAATATACATAATTATGTTAAAATATTGTACTGCACTTGAGTAAAATGTTGAAGTACTTGTACTTTACTGGAGTATTTAAATGTTTTGCTACTGTGTACTTCTACTCCACTACAGTTCAGAGGTAAATGGTGTACTTCTACTCCACTACATGTATTTAATACCTTTAGTTACTTTACAGATGTGGATGAATGATGTGAAATATAATCAAGTCTTAAATCAGACTTTAGTTCCACCTGGAGTAAATCCACAAGCTACCCTGCAGTATACAAAGTCATTACAACTAGCTGCACCTTTACCAGCTTTGAGAGCACTTTCATGATCAATCATTATAAAAGACATCATATTATTCTGAAATGGACCAATCTGCACAATGACTACTTTTACTGTCGCTACTTTAAACTATATTTTGATGATCATACTTTTACTTGAGGAACTCTTCCTACACTATTAGGGGTGTAACGGTAAAAAAAAATTAGAACGTGAACAACTTTTTGGAAGTAATCTCAGGTGCTACGTCGCAGCAATATTTGCTCACATTGGGTTCAACGCGTCAGAGCGAACAAGTCATTTCATTGGACGAGAGGCATACTATGAGAGCTGGTCAGAGGGATGCGTTCAAATGTAGTCAGTAATTTGAGGAACTGGCGAAATGGCGAACGCAGATAAAGTTGAGCTTGAAAATCCTCCAGCATCATTGAAGTCTCCGGTTTGGGAACATTTTGCTTTCGCAGTTACGTACAAGGATGACGGACAAAGATAGGTGGACCGAACCAAAGCTGTTTGTCGGCATTGTTCAACTAAAATTGGTTACGCGGCTGGCAATGCATCAAACTTGCACACTCATTTGAAAAGGCATCACCCGAACGTGAATATCACCGGTACCAAAAGAAAAAAGACTGAAGTGCAAAACCAACTCCCGCTAGCATTTAAGCCTCCACCACTCGCAAAAAGTTCTGACCGAGCCAAAGCTATTACAAACGCCAAATATCCTTATGTTGCCATGTTAGCAAAGCGCTACCTGGCTGTATCTGCTACCTCTGTCCCTAGAGAGGGTGTTCTCCACAGCAGGACATTGTTAGTGCCAGCAGATCTGGCTAGCGATGTGATAGCGTTACTCGTAATTGGGGCAACAGAGCTAAGAGTTAAGGAGTTAGAAAATTGTGCATTTCTCCGACTGAATATGACGCCTTTTGGCCGGCTGTTTGGACAGACTACTCTACTCATGCCAACGCGCCAATGCGAAAACACTAATGGCAAATGAGCTTTGTCCACATCGAGCCTTGTAGATTGTCTCTATACTTCTGAACGCTCCGTCCGCGGCAGATCTCTGTGTGCCGCTGCAGCGTGTCTGTTAGACCCCGCCCCCCGCACACAGACGAGACACAGGGGGCCCTTCTCACTTCGGTTAAATGGATTCCTTGCGTCCCTCACTTGCGTCGTTTCCCTGCGACTAGTCCCTCCCACCAGGGAAGCGTGGAGAGATGCAAGGAAACCACGAGAAGCAGGGAAATTAGTTTTAAGAGCAATGGGACGTCGTTTCCTCCAGAGCGTCACATGAAGCGACGTCCGTTTGTGATGAAGCTGCACAGCTGATCGTCTGACAGCAGCCAGCTCGGTCCCCGTTATTTCCACACACACTCCCGCCTCTGTTAGTACACATTTACTGACACAAACATTTGTATCATCTGTTGTAGACCCAAATAAATAAAATAAAATAAGAACTCATTCTCAAAAAAGATAAACGCCATTCTTAAAATGTATAAACGAAAAAAGCGATCATGAAAATGTTTCCAATAAATGAATAAAATGATTTTTGACCACTTTGTTGTTCAGATATATCACATATTTGTAACTAAATGATACATTAATTGAAACAAAACACAGTATAAACTGAGGAGTGACTCCCGTGAGGTTCATGTATTTTCTTCACTCCGCTGGGAAACTGCTCTCATGTCAAGAAGCATCAGATCAGTGCATGCACTGCATCGTCCAATCAGTGAGCGATACACAGTAAGAGGGCGGGGCGAGTGTCTGAGGATTTCATCGAAGGATGGTCTGGTGGTTCCTCGGTTATAGCTCCTCCATTATCGCTCCTCGCTCCTCCGGCAAAAATAAGGCCATTGGGACGCTACTCAAGATGGCGCAGACAAATCAACTTCCGGTGAGACCGAGACCAAGGAGCGAGGAAATGAAAAATAAGAGAAGTGAGAAGGACCCAGGGAGATCGCTCTTCTGGAGTGAAGAGAGCGGAAATAATGATATTGCAAGTTAGAAACGTAAGATCCATTTTGACAGACAAGACGGACAATTGGGGGGAAATACCCTGCATTTTGAATCTCCGATAGTCCACCATTAACACCTTAGTCCCGTCTCGTCAACGAAAACTAAATATAATCATATAATATATCAAGAATCTATTTTTAACTCGTCATCGTCTCGTCTTAGTCATGTAAAAAAGGTCGTTGACGAACAATTTGTCATTTTTTCGTTGACGAAATTAACACTGATTCAGAGGCTTGGTATTACCCTTGTGTTTCATTTTGGTAAAAATGGTTAATATCGTCAGTTAGCTGAGTTTCTTCCCGTTAAGTGGGTATGACACATTAATAGGTTGTTAAGTGTTAAGAAGCACTGAGACACAGTTTCGTGAAACATAAAAGCCTGTAGCCCCCGGGGGGCGAGGGCTATGGGGCTTAACAGGTTAATGTGTTTGAGGCCATCAGTTGTGTTGTGCAGAGGTAGGGTTAGTGCACAGTGGAGAGCCCTATTTGACTACTATTGTAATCCATATTATGGCAAGAACCAATCAACTCAGTAAAGAGAAACGACCTTCCAACCAGGGTTTCCGCTAGGATTTTTTCTTGCCGGTCAAGTGTCCGGAAATAATTTATTTTACCGGATACATTTGGAATTTACAAGTCATGTTTCAATAATAATAATAAGAAGAAGAATTGTGTAGCAGAGTTTCCGTCAGCAGGTAATTACCGGACTATGACCAGTAGTATATGCCAGGGGTTCCCAAAGTGGGGGTTGCAGTCTCTGGCACTGTTATTTTGGGGGTCGCGGGGTGAAAAGTTTGGGAACCACTGGTATATGCTGATGTTTAAAACTAAGTTAATGGGGCAGATTTTTAAATTGATTCAGTTTAAAAATCGTAATAGATCGAAAAGGTCAGATTGATTTTTCAATAAATGATGTGTTTCCACAAACAACATAATTATTACATTCAAACAAACTTCTTATTGTAGATGAAGTACATTATTAAAAAGTTTACATTAACACGGGAGAAATTCTCTCTCTCTTTCTCTCCAGATGTCACCGTTTTGGAAGGGTAATGCTTGTGGTTGTTTTGTTTTGAAGTTGTTCCACAGATCCCAGAATTGATTTTGATCAATGGCTTTCTCAATATCCTACAAGTTTCATGTGGGTATAATTTAGTTTTTTGTTCCTTATTGTACATTTATATTTGTTTAAAACGTCATTGTATCTAATGCTTAAGGCTGGGTTGTTTGGTTGCCGAGGTTTTTCATTTGCTATTTTTCTCAGGTCTTTTCTGATGGTCTTGCATTCTTGGTCAAACCATTTGTCAGCGTTTTGCCTTTTAACAGGCTTCCACTTTTGTTTTACAAGGTCAGCTTTAATAGCTGCCTTGTGAAATATCATATTGATATAATCAATGGCCATGTTTACACCATCTTTGGTAGGAACATATTGATTTTGGTCAAATAGTGACATGTCATTCATCAGATCAGGTGAGTTCAAGGCCATGGTGAATTTGTCTCCACTGTCTGGGGCCAATCTGTAAGTAGGATTTAATGTATACAGCTTACTGAGTTCCCTTGTTGTGTCACTCATTGGACCTGAGAGTTTAAAGAACACATTTATTTGGTTGTGGTCTGAAAAGGGGGATTGCTGTCTGACAGTGAATGCACTGATAATGGAGGGGTCCATTTCAGTGATTACATAGTCTACTACACTAGACCTTAGAGCTGAGGAGTATGTGAATCTCCCTAAAGAGTCCCCCCTGAACCTCCCGTTCACTATTTACAGGCCTAAGGCCCGACAGAGATGCACTAACTCTTTGCCATTCTGATTGATTTCAGAGTCAAGGCTGTTCCGATGGCTGACGGTTGGTGTGGTAAACAGGGGGGGCTCACCAAATACATGGTGGCTGCCCTGTGGGTCTATGACATCAGGTTCAATTCCTGTTCGTCCGTTCAGATCTCCAGTTAGAAGCACATTTCCCTGGGCCTGAAAATAGGCTATTTCTGAATGGAGAGTTTCAAAAATGTCTTCTTCAAAAGAAGGAGAATCTACTGGGGGTATATAAAAATAGCACACACGTATGACTTCATTATAACCTGGAGGACAGTGAGTGAGCTGATCATTTTTACACCATGTTTCTGTTAATATAAGTAGATCAACATCTTTGATAGATTCTAAGAACTCTGGATTCTCACTCTTAACCTCAAAGGTTGAGGAGTGGAGTCCGTGAATATTCCAACAGCTTATATGAAAAGAACGCATCTTTTTTTCAAAAATAAACAATCAAAATAAACATGTATAGTGAGACAAGTATATAAAAAAATATATATATATTTTCACTAATATTACTATTGTACTGATTACTACGATAACATATAAATGTAATGTCTTAGCTGGACAGAATTCGGGTGCACAGGGTGTGCAACATCTTCCTGATGTCTCCCAGTTCAGAGGTAGCAGGGGGAGGGAGGGTGGCAGCAGGCTGGGCTACAACTGCAGCATAGCTCCGCTGCTGTAGGCGGGGAGGGAGACGAGGAGCAGCTGTTGCTGCATATCTTAGACCCTCCAGAAAAACGCGATTCTGCGATCGCAGAATTTACCGCATAATCAGCAAAATGGCGCAGATTTTTAAAAGGCCGCATATTTATCAAAAGGCCGCATAATCCCTGCATTTTTCCACACAAAGTTGAGAGAAAAAAAAGTTAACTCGCCTTGACGTGAAGTCATCAGCTCGCGCATCACAGAATTTAAACAACACTGTATAGAGTGAACATGTGGAGCTCACACGATAGAGAAAACAGCAAGATGAAACAATGTAATCCATCTCATTTACCGACGAACATTTCTTCTAAAGACCGGGCAAAAAGTGGGGGGAAACTATTCTGCACCCCGTGCAACTGTGTGTTGGAGCATAAGAGAAAATCGACGGTGACGACGCACTTTGAGTCATTCAAACATTCGAAAATGCTTTCTGCTGCTGCGGACAAGAAAGCCAAACAACTCACGTTCACCGAGGCATCAATCTCCAAAACTCTTTCGAGGGCTACAATAAACAAAGTGAGTAGCCTACAAGATTGAAGCTGGTCAGATAACGAACGAGTAAATGAAAACAGAATGAGGCGGAAAAGTGTGTGTGTGTGTGTGTGTGTGTGTGTGTGTGTGTGTGTGTGTGTGTGTGTGTGTGTGTGTGTGTGTGTGTGATTAAAATAGCTCAATAGCTTTTACAATAAATAAACATTGAATGTGTTTAATTGAATAGTAAAGGGGTTTAACGTTGGTGGCAGATTGTGTGTGAGAGAGAATAAATAAGACAGCCCAATATTTTAATTATTTTTCCCCGCATATTTAGCAACTTTCCGCATATTTCGTAACTTCCCGCAATTTCACCACATAAAATCGCGTTTTTCTGGAGGGTCTAATATCTCTGCTGCTGATGTTGTGCAGGTGTTGAGCTGGGTGAAAGTAGCCTCCTCTGGGTGTGTTGGGGGAGTGGGAGGTCCAGGCTGAGCTGTTGTGTCTCCTCACAGCAGGGGTGGTGATCCTGGGGTGGTGATGGGGAGGAAGCGGTCTGGGAGGGTCTATAAGGCCTCTAGAGGAGGGGGTGGGAGGACTGCGTCCCAGGGCTGCATCTTTGAGGGTCTTTGCAAATATCCCCACCCTCTCACTGTGTAGGTGGAGTCCATCATAGAGGTCCCAGGGGCCAATGGTTGAGTGGAGGGCCAGGTGGACATTTGGTAAGGTGGCACATCCTTTTCTGATCTCCATATTAATGTCATGGATGACATGAGGAGGGGTGTCTGTCCTAGGCAGCAGGGTGGAGACCACAATGCGGGTGTCGGGGAATTCCTTACTGGCCTGCTCCGCCATTTTCCTCACTGCCTCAGCAGTGTCCCTACGGAGGGTGTGCAGGTCATTTGTTCCCGTGTGGATCACCAGGTACTGAAGGCTCCTGAGGGTCTCCTTTTTCAACAGCTTCATGGCCTGGCCTGTGGTGCTGCAGTGTTTAGACAGCACCTTTTTATCAGGAAAAAGCTTTCTTGGGTCCAGGAACTTCCCGTTTGAGTCAGCCAGCAGGACCACTTGTGGGTCTTGTTCTTCCGGCTGAGTAGAGGGAGGCTGGGATGGGCAGAGCTGGCTGTGGGCAGCTGGCTGTGTGGGTGTATCAGGAGGGGCCAGGGTGTTGTTGGGCTGGGTGCTGAGCAGAGAGGGTGGGCCAGGGACACTGGCAGGGAGACTCTGTGTCTCTCTACTCGTCATTGTGAGGACTGATGAGAGTTTCTCTGTCAGGTGCTGGACCTGCCTGGTGAAGCTCTTCTCTCTACACTCAGCATCCTCCCTCACCTTGGCTAACTGAACACGGAGCACACTGTTCTCCTGTTTGAGTGCCTCTACACTTCCTCTGAGGTCAGATGCCAAGGCCTCGTTGTCGCTCTTGAGCTGCTGGAGGTCCTCTTTAAGCTGCTGCAGAGTGTTGTCTGGGGGACCAGACTGCCTGGCCTAGGTCCGCTCTTTGAATTCTGCAAAGTCCAGCTCCAGCAGGGCCATACTCTCCTTCAGCCGATTGTTGGAGCTGGCCGGTGTGGGAGGGGCAGAGATGGACAAGGTGTTGGGGTTCTCTATTGGGCTCTCATCACCTTTGCTGTCAGAGGGGACATCAGAGGGGACATCAATCCTCTTTGTGTCCACCTCAGCTTTCAACAGGGGGAATGCCTCTTGGAATGACTCCAGGTTGGCTTCATTCCCTTGGACCATGACCTTTCCTTTGGTGTAGTATGTGATGGTAAGCAGAGGGTCATCTTTGTCAAGTGTTTATCTTTACAGATTTGTAATCTGCCTCCTGAGCCGATGCCCTCTCTGGATACATATGCATAATTGCTGCACAGAGTATCTTTCCAGATGTAGATGGAATCAGTGAAGAATATGAGGTTGTTCTTCTTCCTTCCTTCTTTATGTTGGGCATAGTCAGTGAAGAGGACCTCTGGGTTTCCACACAGTGTCTTCTCCTTGTGTTTGTCCTTCACATTTACACTCTTGCATTTAGCAGGATATTCAATCTCTCTTCCCTCTGCTCTCAGAGCTGAGAAGTTCTTTTTTGCCTGCTGGACAGTTTCCATGGCGACCACTTGTTTTGTTCCAAAGAGAGGCTAGGCTAATTAATTAGCTTTACTAGCTTATGAATACTTTTCTTTTCCTTTATTTTTATCTTCATGAAATAATTCACAGTTTATAATGTTCCGCTACCTTCTTTGGTGCAGCTCCTTCCAACAGTGGCAGGTAACAGCTGGCAGCCCACAGCTAGACGGTTGTCAGTTGAAAGCTAGTTAGTAGATTCAACTCAAAAATACATCCAAAAATTGCGTTTCTTCCTCTGTTTTCTGTCGATCAATGACGTTAACTCTTCTTTGGAGTTAATTCTGCCGATTTTCCAATAAAATGTTTCACTTTTTAGGTCCAATTTCAATTTTTTTCTCCCAATTTTTTGGAATCGTAACGTTTTTAACGGCAGGGTATCGCGATACGTTTCAAGTATCGGTACACCGTGCAACACTAGTTTCTGCATGTGTGGTTCCCACCGTGAAGCATGGAGGAGGAAGTGTGATGGAGCGGGGGGCTTTGCTGGTGACGCTGTTGGTGATTTATTCAGAATTCAAGGCACGCTTAACCAGCATGGCTACCACAGCATTCTGCAGCGCCATGCCACCCCATCTGGTTTGCTCTTACTGGGACCATCACTTGTTTATCAACACACAATGACCCCAAACACACCTCCAGGCTATGTGAGGGCTATTTGACTAATGCTACGTTCACACCGGACGCGATGCGAATATTCGCTTCGCTCTAAACGCTCCTATCGCATCGCTCTAGTCGCTCGAGTTTCAACGCGGCTGCCAGCTGTGTTTACTCGCATTATTCAAACAAGACGCGCTGGCTTGGGAGCTACAACTACAACAAAATGAACATATTTTACCGTGATTAAATTGTAATACACGATTTCTAAATGATGCCGAACCATGAACCATTAATTAATGCTTGACAAGTCTGCAGACAAGACGGCAGGCGAAAAACCTTTTAAAATGCTTGTTTTCTGAATGGAGATTGGGTCGACCAGGCTAAGCTAACGTTGTATATGCTCACTCCACACTCATAACAACGGCCTACAGACATAAATAAACCAGCGACTGTATTCGCCATGACACAGACAGTCTGTGGTTTGTACTTGTTTAACTTCTGTACAGTTTCTGAACAGATATGAGGAGCTGTGATCTCTGTGTGCTAACAGCTAATGGCTGATGTTTTCTGATTGAACGTCAGTGACGGCAGGCTGAGATCCTTACCTCTGATTGGCTTCCGCGAGAACGCGTCACGTGAATTTGACGCTCGAGCAGCCAACAAGTGCTCAGCACCTCTGGGAAGACTTCAAGACTGTTGGAAAACCATTCCAGGTGACGACCTCATGAAGCTGACTGAAAGAAGCCAAGACAGGGTATATGCAGGAATCCTGAGGTCAAATGTAATACCTTTTAAGTCCTTTTTTAAGACCCTTTCCATACATTTTAAGACCTCATCCTAACTTTGAGTTCTAACCGGTTACATTGGCTACACACTTTACCTCACATTTACTATATTGATTGTAAGATAGCACAACTAAACAGAGTGCAGACAGACTACTGAAGCCTCCTCTCCACATTAACTTCAACCTCTCTGTGAAGGTCAGGTTTAAAGTAGTATGCTGCTTTGTTGATTCTGTACTCTGTGCTCTTTCATTCCAGTAAAACTCCTCAGAAACCATTAGAAACCAGTATTTGACCAATAAACAAAACAATTGACAAAACTTTGAACTATGAAATATATTAAACTTTGGTGAGCTTAAGCGGGGTAATACCATAAAGGAGCTCCCTCACAAATACCCAGGGTTTAAATTGGGCTGGGGCTGTCCGGGGCTAAGCCCTGGCACATAGGACGATGCTCTGACGTCATCACCCTCACACATTTGTCATATGTTAACAAAAAACAATATGTTAAGACTTTTCTCGTTCTTAATATAGACTATATTAGGGTCGATATGTGTTGACTTTACTTTAAAATAGCAGATCTCTGTGACCGGATATAGTTTGGCTTAGACCCCGGCCCCACGTGAGTCTTCCGTTCACACGCATTCGATTCATTAATGTGTCCGTTCACACTAGACCGCTGGAAATGTTGGAAACGCTGTAGTACATATGCAAGGCCTGTAAGTGGCGCTGCTGCCGCCACAAAATACACCAAAAGCAGCGAAGAAGACCCCGGAGCATGGTTGCCATGGATGCCTTCTGTTTATTCTCCGCGGTGGACAGCGTGTTCTCCTGCTGTATCTCTCAGTTAGTCCACCAGCAGATGAAAAACACCCACCTCTCCGCCTCTTCCAAGGGACGAGGGAACCGTGCGGCAGAGTTTCCGCTAAAAAAATGTTTCCGCCGGTCAACATGTCTGTTAAAGTTTAAATCTTCCGTACAAAATTAGAAAAGTGCCGATCAGAGGTCTTCTTTGTTATTTATTGAGCTTTAAAACAAATTGATAACGACTCTGTTCTCTGTATAATAATATTTAATAAACGGTGCCTGCCTCTCTTTTCCTCCCCCTCTTCTGACAGCCCAGCAGCAGCAGGAGACGTGGGGAGAGGGAGAAGGGCTATTTCATCGTTATCAGAAAATGATCATATAGGGCTTACACACGGAGCCGTTGGACCCCCAGAGCCTTGCGTATGCCGGTCTACCCACCTTGGACCCCCCCACAGAGCGGAGCAAGGTAACGAAACTTAAAATAAGAAGCAGCATTTTACCGCGCGCTATGCATGGGGCCGCCTTGAGGGGGTTTCCCGACATGCTGATTCAGTAAATTAAAGGGTGTTTCATGTTGTCGTTGCTGTGGGACTTCTTAATACCTTGGAAAATGCCGTTTAATACTTTTTAATAGCCTTAATTTTCGCTAAATTGATTTATCAACTTTTAATACTTTTTAAGACCCCGCGGACACCCTGCAAGAGTGAGCCAAGAGCTGTCATCATGGCAAAAGGGGGATACTCTGAAAACATATAAATCATATTTTGGAATTTTTTTTTACTTTTTTGTTTACTAGATAATTTTATTCCAGTTCTTTTATTGTTTTGTTGTCTTCAGTATTAATCTACAATGTAGAAAATAATTAAAATTAAAACTGCGGTCGCACTTGTGCGTGCAGTGATGAGCGGGCCCTCGCGTCCGTGCGCCTGTCGGGGAGGGCAGCCGGTCGTCCCGGTGTCAAGCAATACTAATCAGAGTCCTCGGAAATGAGCCGTTTGTCTTTTCTCTAATTTTCGCGTCCCAGGTCCTCCGGCAGCGACCGGGAAATGGATGTCGGCACGCCGTCTCGAAAGGCAAACATATTTCTCTAAAGGCTCGTCGAGGATTGATTATCGAGGAGGCTGTCTGGAGGAGCCGTAACCGAGGATACACTGATTTAGAGGAGAAAGGAGTCTCTCTGGAGGAGCTATAACCGAGGGTCCACTGATGCAGAGGAGAGAAAAGAGAGGAGTGTCTCTGGAGGAGTTATAACCGAGGGTACACTGAAGTATTCTCCGGAGAAGATTTCAGCCAACAGTGATGTTTATAAGAGGTGTGACGCATGGCTGGACTTATGTCAACGAAGCACAGCTCTGCAAACTGTTCCCAATGTGATTATAAGTTATTTGAGATGATCAAATGTGCATCAGACTTTCTGCCCTTTATCGTTTGTTTACTCACTAATCACATCTCCCCTGGATGTTAGGCTAATACAACCGCTTTCATTGTGACGCGATGTTTACAGTGAGAACAGCAATAATATATGTAACAGGCCTACATTACACACTTTATTTGTATGCTTTAGTAGATATATTTATAAGTAAGCAGTAGATATTTTTCATGAAACCATATAGTGCTTCACATAATAAAATATACAAGGGCTGTAGCCTGATATACATTATATGCTTTAGGAGCTGTATATGTGTGTTTAACAGTCAGTAGGTGTCTGTTGTGGAGTGTATAGGTGTCTGTTGTAATTGAATTTGCCACCAGCAGAGCCAGTGTGTGTGTGTGGGTTAGGGGTAACCCTAACCAGTTATGAGCATTTCTTTCTAAGCCCCACCATTTTGCAAACAGGTTTTGATTACTGACGGGCATATTTATCGACTGAACATGCTCATTTTTTCTACGGTAAAGTGTCTGACCCTCCACCGATGCTGTATACTAAGTTTGGCGTTGAAAAAGAAAACATGGACATTTAAGGTAATATTTCACTGTTTTTAACATTATGCTAATACAAAAAAAATGAAGTTGGTGGAGCTTTGGGGTTCAGGGACATAATATGTAGAGAAGGTCCACCCGAATAAGTGGGCAAAATGTCAGGTCATTCGGAGTTACGGTGCCACTTTGTAAAGTTTTCCAAAAATGGAAATGTAGTAGTTTGGATTAATTTGTGACATGTAAATCGTCAAAAAATGTACATTATCCGTTAGCTTACGAGCTCCCCGTTTGAGCTTGCAACTATTTTCTTCGCAATTTAGCATCATATTGGATAGGGGTTGAATTTGTCCTGGATTGGAATTTTTCTGATCATACCCCTAGGAGCAGTTTGCAAAAATGTCCTTAAAATGCATGAGAAACGCACATTTTGTAAAATGGCCCACTTTCTGGAGGGCGGGGCTAATAAAAGCTAATTTGAAATATGTCCGCAATCATAATAGCATTGTGCATACAGCGTTTCGTGAATATCGGAAAAACTATATGCGAGTAGTTTGGAGTCATTTGGAGTCATTTGCGACATGTAAATGGTCAAAACTGGTGTATTCGCTGTTAGCTTACGACCTCCACGATCGAATTTATCAACGATTTTCTTCGCAATTTAGCATCATATTGGATAGGGGATGAACTTGTCCTGGGTTGGAATTTTTCCGATCATTCACCTAGGAGGAGTTGGCAGGAATGTTCTTAAAATGCATGAAAAACGCAAATTTTTCAAAATGGCCGACTTTCTGGGGGGCGGGGCTAATGGAAGTTATTTACAAATATGTCCGCAACTTCATGAAGAATGTCTGTGCCAAAATTCGTGAAGTTCTGAGAAACTATATGTGACTACCACACAATAGTGGGCGCTAGTGAGCAGTGTTTTTTTTTTACATTCTCGAAAAGGTCGTGGGCTTTGACGTGTCTCCCAAGTTTTGCGTTGCGAAGTTCATTTTGTCATTCATTGTGACACTTTAAATATAAGTCCATACTTATCCCCAGAGTATGTCTACAAAAAAAAGTTCATGAGTATGTATGAGTTATACATTTGTCATGTTTTTGGCACCCCCTATAGTCCAAAATGAAAATTACTTGTTGTGCCTATTCCCCAATACAGACTGAACCTTACCACCAAAGAGTGTGTTTTTTTGGTACATTGTTGATGAGTTATGAGCATTTCTATCTAAGCCCTGCCTTTTTGCGAACATGTTTAGAGCAATGACGCCCACATTTATTGACTGAACATGCTCATTTCCTACGATAATGTGTCTGACCCTCCAGCGATACTGTATACTGAGTTTGGTGTTGAAAAACAACAATTTGAAATTTAAGTGAATATTTAACTTTTTTTAATTATGCTAATTTTTTATTTTAAAGTAGGCGGAGCTTAGGGGTTCAAGGAGATTATATGTAGAACAGGTCCACCCGAGTAAATGTGCAAAATTTCAGGTCATTCGGAGTTACGGTGCGACTTTGTACATCTTTACAAAAATGGAAATGGCCATGCTAGAGAGCATGTTGGACAATTGGAACACATTGAGTCCAGAATATTGTATTTTTCACCGATTCTGGAATCCGTGCAAAATTATACAACTTTTGAAGCATCCTAAAGATCTCAAAAACAGGAAACGCCAGCACCATAATAATAATAATACCACCAATAACAATAGGTTTCCTCGCACTTCGTGCTAGGACGCCGTCGGGTCCTAGCACATCGTGCTCGGGCCCTAATAAATAAAAACCTTCAAATTAGAAGGTGTGTCCAAACTTTTGACTGGTAGTGTATTAGAAATGAAAAACCTCCAAAACTTATTTTGCTTAGAGACTGCCCAGAAACACCAGATGTTCAACTCCTCCACATCAAGCTGAATACACAAGGCCCTTTTAAAAAAAATTGCAGTGTCACACACACACCTTAAAATATTCTGTGTCGAATCAATAGATTATATTTCGTGACACCACAGAATGGCGACTGTAACGCACATATTAACATAGGTACTCTCCTCTGAAATTATTTTCCCCTGCAATTATTATTATCCCTCATCGAGTTTGCTATTCAGCTCGCTAACGTTAGCTTAAACAAACTTAACATGCAACGTTAGCCTAATCGAAAATGCTCTACTACGGCGTACCTTTCATGTGGCTCGTCAGCGCAGACTCTCCCATCGTGAACAACTGAAATTATTTTTTGCAAACTTTGCAGGAGGCTACTCGTGAGCTTGACCCTCGTCTTAGCCATGGCTTGTATTTGTCTTCTGCTAGCCAACGCTTGTTGAAACATCCTGGCATACTGTCATCTATCACTCTCATCAGAATGCCCAGGTCACACGTAACAAAAGCACTTGCCGGTCACACGTAACAAAGCACTTGCAGGTCACGCACCTAGCGCGAGAAGGCCGGAGCAGATCTGTTTTATGTAAAAGCGAAGCAATTAAGCTTGCTCAGACTTCTTTATTTTCTTTTAATCTAAAAAGCGAAGTAAAGCCTTTACAAATTCAAGCACCATTCCCAAAATTCAAGCACTTTTCAAACCTTGAAAACACCTCATAAAATTTCAAGTATTCTCAAGGAATTCCAGCACCCGTACGAACCCTGAAAAAGGGTCGCCACTTATTATTATTTTAATAACAAAACAAACCTTTTTGGTACCTGGCTGGCGCCCCCTAGCAGCGGCGCACATATTTGTATATAGGGGAAACACTGAACTGTGTAAAACGTCTAAAAAACCCTTGTATGTCATAAGTATGTAGTTGTATGGAAATGAGATGACTGAATGAAATCCTACCTCTGCCAACAAGATCCTTCTGAAGGCGTTGGCGATGGCTGCATCTATCCCCACCATATCAAACTCCATGCTGTTCTCCTCCAGATTCACTATGTCAATCCTGAAGTTCTGCAACAGGGCAGGAGAACACATCTCAGCATCAAACATTAGTCCCAGGGAACACTCCAGCATAAACGATAAAAATAACATGGAATTGCTCCTGCGAGGGGGAGGTTTTCTTTTTCTTTATTTTTAGAGAGTACAATAATGCGTAGTTTATATGTTAAAAGATAAAAAAGTGAATCTTCTGGGGATGGAACCCCCTCAGACCCCCCTGCAGTGGTCCGTGTGCAAACATTGTTTTCACAACATGTGAATGTGCGTTCAAGACTTTTAAAAAAAGGTGCCCAACACACACACATATTATGGTTCCTACGAAAATAGTGTGTAGCCTGACAGTGACACTGTGAATCCTGTCCATAAAGGTGTTAGTAAGAAAATGAGTGTGTACAAAAAAAATTCAAACAAAGTCACACCCAAGTTAGATATACAAATTGTAAATCTTTTCCCTAAAGTTAACCATGCACGTAAAATAAAAAGTGCTTATTACCCACAACTGCTTCACACCAAATAAAAGTATTGTGTGTGTGTCAGTCCTGCTCATTCTCTAAGAGGATAAATAAGTTCACCAGTTTTGCAACCAGATACTTTATTCCATAACAATTGTTTGGAGATTTTCACAGAAAATGGTGTGAAAGCTGCTCCATCCATACACAGGCAGAGGAGACGGTCCAACAGACTTTCCCTATCACCAGCTGACACATATAGATCCAAACTGACAGACATACCTTTTGAAATGTCTGCATATTCCAAGTGTCATCATAGCCAGGGTAGTTGCCAGGGAAATCTGACGAATGGACCTAAAGCAGAAACAATCAATAAGAGATGGAAAGAAGCAACCATTCAGATGTTATTAAAGTTACTTCAACTACAAGATATTTACGCTCTGCTTTAATATTCACAAGCCAGAGGCATCAGCATGTGCTGCGGCCCACCAAGGGCCCATAGAGGAGCCCTTAAATGACAGTGTAGTTTGTTCATGGATGATGTTTTTTACACTTTTAAAAACTAACCAACTGTCTAATCGTTTCTTCCTCTAATTAAATGTTTCACTGACAGTTTCGGACATCAATTATTAAGTTGTAATGTAGAGTTAACTGAATCATTCAATGCTTTAAATCGTTGAACAGGAGCAGTTCGAGGAACAGCTTGGGAAGTTAGAATCAGATAGAATGTGTTTGCGAGCATGAGAGGAGCTTCCGGTGGAGGATATGGGCTTCAAGCTGTTCTGCTCATATCAGCTGAGGGATGAATTCAGAAAATCCAACTACTTTATTTATTGTTGGATTGTTGAGGATGTTTTTAAAGCCAGTTTAACAGATTAAGGTATTTGCATGCTTGCTGTGCGGATGGCAGCCCTCTCAGGTGTGAGCATGCTCTCTGCCTAAGACTGGGCCATATACATGGAACCAGAGCTGGAAGAAGAACTCAGATTATGGACTTATTACTTATTATTAATACAGTGTAAAAATACTCAGTTTCAAGTAAAAGCCCTGTCTTCAAAAGTGTAGTAAAAAAAGTAATAGCATCAAAATATTGTAACCTTCGACAAAGGGAGTCAGAAACAGGCTTCAAGTTATTGGGGTTTAATAACTCCTTTGTTCGCACACGGTCACAGGTTAGGTGTTACAGGTTGCAGGTTCATCATCACTCTGAACTCTACTCCCTAAAGGCCCTGACACACCAGGCCGAAATCGGCCATTTTCGTTAGTCGGACGACGAAGCGTGCCCTGTCGCCCAAACTCAATTTGGTGTGTCCCGCACTGTCGGCCGTGACACGCCTTATTTGGCCTTTCATGGCCGACGCACGGCCGATTCAACATGTTGAATCAGCCGTGCGTCGGCCACAGGCTGTCGGACAAAGAAATCACCCTGATTGGCTGTTCAGCTAGCGAATCAGTGCATGAGAAGCTAAACGGTTGCTTGAGAATGTCTTCCACAAGCAACACTCCAATGGCTGATAGTTCCAGTACCGCACGAAACATGTTTTCGATGGACGAGAGTGAAAATGGAACGCACATGCTATTTGTTGTTCGTTTATATCACAGTCTGTTCTTCTTCTCTGTATTCCGGATGTTGCCTCTTTTGAATGACGAATACACACTACCGCCTCCTGTTGGTACGGAGAGTTATTGCCACTCACGCATGCGCAGTTCGTACGTACTCTGAAGTCTTTGCAGTGTGTTCCAGTGCGACACATGGCCAAGACGCAGGAGAACACGTCGGCGTCGGCGAGTTCTCTGGTGACTGCTTGGTGTGTCAGGGCCTTTACTCACACACAAAAGCAGGGTCAACGTCACAACTTCCCCACCCTCCCCCCTCTGCTCCCCCAACCACAGGCCCGCATCCCGACCAGCATCACTGTGCAGCTCTGTGATTGGCAGAGGCAGGCGATGCTTGAGTGACACACTCAGCACCCTATACAGGGTCGCTACACTATAGTTTCAGTACGAAAGGTAAAAGCACTTACTTATTAAAAAAACAAGACATTTTTAGATTATTATTATAAAGAAATGTTTTCATTATTGGTGCATATTCATCACTGTGTTCAATGCACTTTTCAAGGCAAGCTTTATTTTAATTACGTTATACACTACTGTTTAGCTTAACCTATAATAATACTTATTTCATAATTACTTAATAATTATACTGTCCAAATACAAACTCCTAATTTAAAAAAAGCTTTCAAACCTGCCGTGACTTTCACTCTTTCCCTCATGGTGCAAAGATATGGATATTAAGCAACCAGTCATTATACGATCATCTGAGTTTTTCCATTTTATTATATTTGAACTGTACCATTTTATTGACCTGTACTTTAATCTTGTTGTATTATTGTTTGTGCGATAGAGATGATGCTATTAGCTCAAATCTACTGCGGTCAAGCCAGCAGTCTTTCACTTTTGCGTGGTCAAACCAGCCGCCCCTGTATTTTGAGTGCGCGATTAGTTACAGGTTTACGGTAATGCAATAAAACAACCCTGGGAAGCTGGATTTCAAAGTAAAGGATGGCATGTGGTTCATTTCTATTATTTGCGATTGAGGAACAGGGTAATTTATGAGAATAATTGTAGGATTTATTGCTTCATAAACTTGTTGCACAAATACTATGAACTACTTTTACTGTGTACTTTTTGAGAATGGCAAAATTCCCTCCAGAGAACAAGAAGGAGCATTTTTGTCTAACTTTGACGTGGGATAAAAAACAGATTCTTCCATAAGTAGTTTATGAAACTGCCATGTTTGTACTTAATACTTCTAGGACTACTTGCAAACATAATATGAACTACTTTTACTGTGTATTTTTTGAGTAATTTGAGTTTCAAAGTCCCCTCCAGACAACAAGAATGAGCATTTTCGTCTAACTTTGATGTGGTCTAAAAAACATTTCTTCCATAAGTAGTTTATGAGTCTGCCATGTTTGTACTTAATACTTCTTAGACTACTTGCAAACATAATATGAACTACTTTTACTGTGTACTTTTTGAGTTTCAAAGTCCCCTCCAGACAACAAGGAGGAGCATTTTCGTCTAACTTTGACGTGGGATAAAAAACATTTCTTCCATAAGTAGTTTATGAAACTGCCATGTTTGTACTTAGTACTTCTTAGACTACTTGCACAAATAATATGAACTACTTTTACTGTGTACTTTGAGTAATTTGAGTTTCAAAGTCCCCTCCAGAGAACAAGAACGACCACATTAAAGTTGACAAAAATGCTCATTCTTGTTGTCTGGAGAGGACTTTGAAACTCAAATTACTCAAAAATTACACAGTAAAAGTAGTTCATATTATTTGTGCAAGTATTCTAAGAAGTACTAAGTACAAACATGGCAGTTTCATAAACTCCTTATGGAAGAAATGTTTTTTAGACCACATTAAAGTTGACAAAAATGCTCATTCTTGTTCTCTGCAGAGGACTTTGAAACTCAAATTACTGAAAAATTACACAGTAAAAGTAGTTCATATTATTTGTGCAAGTAGTCTAAGAAGTATTAAGTACAAACATGGCAGTTTCATAAACTACTTATGGAAGAAATGTTTTTTATCCCCCGTCAAAGTTAGACGAAAATGCTCCTTCTTGTAGTCTGGAGGGGACTTTGAAACTCAAATTACTCAAAAAGTACACAGTAAAAGTAGTTCATATTATGTTTGCAAGTAGTCTAAGAAGTACTAAGTACAAACATGGCAGACTCATAAACTAGTTATGGAAGAAATGTTTTTTTGACCACATTAAAGTTGACAAAAATGCTCATTCTTGTTCTCTGGAGAGGACTTTGAAACTCAAATTACTGAAAAAGTACACAGTAAAAGTAGTTCATATTATGTTTGCAAGTAGTCTAAGAAGTACTAACTACAAACATGGCAGACTCATAAACTACTTATGGAAGCAATATTTTTTAGACCACATTAAAGTTGACAAAAATGCTCATTCTTGTTCTCTGGAGAGGACTTTGAAACTCAAATTACTGAAAAAGTACACAGTAAAAGTAGTTCATATTATGTTTGCAAGTAGTCTAAGAAGTACTAAGTACAAACATGGCAGACTCATAAACTACTTATGGAAGAAATGTTTTTTAGACCACATTAAAGTTGACAAAAATGCTAATTTTTGTTCCCTGGAGAGGACTTTGCAACTCAAATTACTGAAAAAGTACACAGTAAAAGAAGTTCATATTATGTTTGCAAGTAGTCCTAGAAGTATTAAGTACAAACATGGCAGTTTCATAAACTACTTATGGAAGAAATGTTTTTTATCCCACGTCAAAGTTAGACAAAAATGCTCCTTCTTGTTCTCTGGAGGGAATTTTGCCATTCTCAAAAAGTACACAGTAAAAGTAGTTCATAGTATTTGTGAAACAAGTTTATGAAGCAATAAATCCTACAATTATTCTCATAAATTACCCTGTTCCTCAATCGCAAATAATAGAAATGAACCACATGCCATCCTTTACTTTGAAATCCAGCTTCCCAGGGTTGTTTTATTGCATTATCGTAAACCTGTAACTAATCGCGCACTCGAAATACAGGGGCGGCTGGTTTGACAACGCAAAAGTGAAAGACGGCTGGCTTGACCGCAGTTCAAATCTGGCATAAATCATCTCTTCTCTTTCCTGAGCATTACCATGCATAATGTATTTGTATGCATCGTCCTTGTTCAAATAAATACATACATATTAATATAACATGGGTTAGGGTACATTTTGCAAAGTAACTAAATATGTAAAATAGATGTAGTGGAGTAAAAGTACAAATTAGCACAATGTTAAAATCCTCAAGTAAAGTACAGGTACCACTAGTGCGCGTGCCTCTCTGTGTGTGTGTAATATGTGTGTACATATATACCGGTGTGTACAGGTGAATGAGGGAGGCTGTCTGGTATATCAGACCGGATCTCTCTAAGACTCTCACCCTGCACACATCAAGCTCTGCTGCCATAACAACTTTGTTCAAACCGGACTTACATTTTTCACGCCGAATTCCCCCAGTACAGCTCGTGTCCGTATTTCTTCCACGTTGCTCATGGTCGCCGCCATCTTGCCTGTAACCAACTCTGCTCCGCCCCCTTGCTCAGTGACGCGTCACTATAGGGAGGGAGGCGGGACAAAACAAGCATCGGCCCAATCCCAAACCACGCCCTACACCCTACCCCTACACACTCCCCCTCCTCGACGGAGTGATCTCCGTGGAGTGACACTCGGAGCTCAACGAGGCTCCCTCCTGTCAGATGGAGCGAGTAAATACAGCAGCATGCTTTGGGAGAAATCCCCTCTCTCCGGCAGAAACAGGAAATGCCGTAACTGTATGTAGTGATGGCAAAATGAAGCTTTGAATGAAGCATCGAACCACTTGGACAATTGTGTCGCAAATAGGTTCATTTCTCGAAGCTTCAGTTACAGCGACCTCTCCTGGCGAAGTGCAAGGCTGCAGTGGGTTTAACGTATCTTTGCCTTCAAAAATATTTGATGCACACACATACTAAGACTGAATATCATGTTCTATTTGCAATTAAAGATTGATAATTGTGTGTATTGGGTTATTGAGAAGAGACTAGAGAGTGCTGGACATTTTTGTGGATGGAGAGGGCCTTTTATCAGTTATTAAAGTATTAAAGTTGAAAAGCAATGATTAAAAATGTGTCTATCCCGGGCTTTGAACCAGCTGCGCAGAGGACATCGCCGCATAGATGAGAGTAACATCTACGTCACTTCCGGGCAAAAATTACGGCCCCGCCCACTTTTTGGGGGGTCATTTGAATGGCGGTCAATACAAATTCTGAAGTTTTTGCCAATTCTATGGGCATAGATATGTCTCATAATTATTTGTGTGAACATAAAAATAATTTGTGTGTAAATATGTGATTTGTAAATGTAAAACACCCTCCACAAATGCATTTAAAAGATTTGTAAACTCACAAATAAATGTGCAAATGTAAAACGGATCTGCAAATACGCTAAATATTTTTACAAATAAAAAAAAGATCTGTGAATATCTCTTTAACATTTACAACTTTCGATCAGGCGGGTCAAAGTTACAAAGCACTTCACATCTTATGAATCGGCCTAGTTTTACCTTACCAGTGCGGTAAGGTAATCTGTAGAAAAGCACTGTATTTAGGTTAGCCAGTAAGGCTACATTAAATGTTATAATATTTATCGTGTCCTTTCTACTGTATATGCATATATTCCTGTATATTGCTTTGATTTGTAGTTAATGTTTTTATAAATGTATAGGACTTGTTTCCACACATTTCACAATTTGTCTGTTTGTCTGTCTGTCTGTCTGTCTGTCTGTCTTTAGGTAGGTAGGTATACTAGGAAGGTAGGTAGGTAGACGGATGGATAGATAGATGGATATATAGATAGATAGATGGATATATATATAGATAGATAGATAGATAGATATTTCATTCATCCCAAATTGTGAAATGTGTGGAAACAAGGAAACACAATAACATTAAATACAAATGAAAGCAATAGACAGGAATATATGCATATACAGTAGAAAGGACACAATTAATATTATAACATTTAATGTAGCCTGAAGGCTGACCTAAATACGTTGCTTTTCTACAGATTACCTTACCACTGCACTGGTAAGGTAAAACTAGGCCGATTAATAAAATGTGAAGTGCTTTGCAACTTTGACCCGCTTGACTGAATACACAAAAAACAATGAAGAAAGTTGAACCAATAAACTAACACAAGCTAACTGTATCACTATAACATGATGAAGATGGTGATAAAGAATGCATCTAACGTTCCGCTGTTCATAAAAAAAACTGCGCATTAAACAAACCATCATCCTCTTACTTTGAAATCATGCGGAAAGGTCGTCATCAGCAGGCCACGTGGTTTCCGAAAATAACCGAGTGACACGAGTAGATTTTAGCCAAGACCGGCGGAAAGGTTGTCTCAAAACTCTGCATGTGTAAAAAGACGATCCACAAGCAGAGATTTGAGATCCACGAGCAGAGATTTGAGATCCACAAGCGCATTTTTGGTCGACAAAATACAAAATGGATTCACAAATGCCTGATCGAGAGTTGTAAATGTTAAAGAGATATTCACAGATCTTTTTTTTATTTGTGAAAATATTTAGCGTATTTGCAGATCCGTTTTACACTTTAAAATGCATTTGTGGATGGTGTTTTACATTTACAAATCACATATTTACACACAAATTATTTGTATGTTCAAACAAATAATTATGAGACATATCTAAGCCCATAGAATGGATATGAGGCAGTGCATTGAATCGCGTGATTGGACCGCGAACCAGTCAAGTGATTCATTCAGGAAATGAAGCAGTTGCTGCTTCGAACCTCACATGTCACGTGATTTGAAGCAGTCGAACCACTTGGACAATTGTGTCGGAAATAGGTATATTAATATGTAGGCGTAGCTATATATATATATAGCCTATATATAGAACTATAAATATATAAATAAATATGTATATATATCTATATAGAACTATAAATAAATATAAAAATATATAAATGTGTATGTATATATAGAATACAAATATATATTAATAATAAATATGTATATAAACTGTATATATCATGAATATCATTTACAAATAAAGATGGATGGATGCATGTATGGTGTTATTGAGGAGAGGGTTCTGGGAAAATATGGCATAGTTTATGGTGTGCTTGTGTAACTTTGGCAGGGGGCGTTCATGTGGGATGGGGAACACTCAAATAATTGTATTCAGGAACATTATTTTTTCAACAGTTTTTGGATTGAGCCGATTTATTTTCTTGCTTACAATTTCCCCGCATTTTGAAAACACTTGCTCAGATGGAACCGATGATGCTGGCATGCATAAAAATAGTTTCGCCAGTTTGAAGAGATTAGACATTTTGATGGTCCTCCCCAATTTGGGTCTTTCGATCTTTCCAGCGGGGGATCAGTCATGTACCGCTGCACCTACACTGTAGCATCTGCTGTGGCATTCCTTGCCGTCCTCGCTTCAGTGTGTCAGGTAGTGCATTTTTCCTCAGTTGTGTGCAAAATGCTGTCAGTCGTTTAACTGATGCCGCTGCCTGTACTTGATTATAAAATCCAATAGTTTTGAATCTAGGATCCAGCAGTGTTAACAGGGTCAATGCAGTTTGGCTCTCCGTGGTGTCAAACTTGTTTTGCATATTTGACACCATGTTCTGTCCCAGTAGTTTTGCTTTGTCGTGGCTTGTTTTTCCAATTGTGTCATACAAGTATAGCATTAACATTTTCGTCATTGGGATGGTCTTGGACCCCGAGACTCTCTTCTCCTCGGACAGTTCTACTGTTGCCTGGAAAAAGGGGGAGAGCCATTGCAGGCATGCATCTGCTGTTTCATAGTCCTCAGAGAACAGAGGTCTCACGTCTGTTTTCAGCGTCTTAAGAGCTGCCCCCACTGACTGCCTCTCTTTGAAAAGGTGTTGTAGCATTAGGTAGGTACTGTTCCAGCGGGTGTCCACCTCCTGAATAAGCTTCAGCACAGGGCGATTCATCTGCTCCTGCACTTCTCTGAGCTTCTCTTTTGCTGTTGTGCTGGTTTTAAAGAACGTGACCACTTTTCTAGCCCTTGTGTGTAGGTCTTGTAGGCCAGGAGTTGCATCCAGAGATTTCTTCACCACTAAATTTAGTGAATGAGCAAAGCAAAGTGCATGTCTTAGATTTAAACTTCTGACAGAGGCAACCATATTTGCTTCTGCATCCGTCACAATTGAGGTCACTTTGCCTTCAGTGCCCCATTCCTCCATGAGAGACCTCATTGCAGCAGTGATGTTAACCGCTGTATGAGCTTCAGGGAAAGGCAGTACTCCCAAAAGCACTGTGGCTAGCTTCGCAGAGTCATCCACATAATGGCAGGTCACTGCTTGATATGCGTCCATATTAATGGAGGTCCACATATCAGCAGTCAGGCTCACAAGCCTCTACCCTCTGCATGACAGCCTTGGCCTTCGTCTTCTCCTCCTCATAGCGCTTGACCACCACTCCTTTAGAACCCGTCTGGATGGAATAGTTAGACCCTCCAGAAAAACGTGATTCTGCGATCGCAGAATTTACCGCATAATCAGCAAAATGGCGCAAATTTTTAAAAGGCCGCATTTTTATCAAAAGGCCGCATAATCCCCGCATTTTTCCACAAAGTTGAGAAGAAAAAAAAGTTAACTCGTCTTGACGTGACGTCATCAGCTCGCGCGTCACAGAATGTAAACAACACTGTATAGAGAGGCGAAGTCCCTCCCCTTCCGGGAGCCTCCATGGGACCCCGGAAGCGGAAAATTATACATTGAAGTCAATGGAGAGAGAAAAGTTATCTTTTGATCCCGTTTGAATTGTGCCACGAATGACACATATGATGTTTGTCAATCTTAAACAATCATTTCCATGTAAAAAAAAGTCACAGTTTGTCGTAAAACTGTTGAAATATAAGACAATGAAAAATACGCAACTAGAAAGACTACAAATCCCAAATGCATTCTGGGTCGCGTAAGTGATGTCATAGGCGATAATGCTCCAAGACTGGTTGCGACTCGCAAAGCAAAGAGGAAGAAGAAGACTGATTTATTCCCTCCAATAAATATAAGAGATTGCTCCAATATATTCACTTTTACAAGATGCCTGTGTGCTTTGTACCAGGTTGTAATCACAAAAGAGATCATACCACTTGCTCGTTCTATCGCTTCCCGTCTTATGAAAGGACCAGGACTAAACATATCAGGTAATATACATGTTTTGCATGGAACATAGTCAAGTTAGCTACCTAGCTAGTAGCGAGCATGTTAGTTAGCATTACATTACATTACTTAGCCTTGTCATTTGTATTAGCCTTAACATGAAGTAAACCAAAATGTTAAATAGTAAGAGTAGTCATGATGGTAAGTATTTTGTGAAACATTTGAAGAGTAGCCTATCGCCCCCTCCACCAGGTGCTAAGGGGGCGGGAGGTAGGCTAACGCCACATTAGCATATTTTCTACTTAATGCCATCTGCACAAATGGTTAACATTGAACATTAAAAGATCAGGCAGTTCAGGTAGAGTCGAAGGAAGGAAGGCAGGCAGCTTTGCATGACATTCTTCTGGACGTGTTTCATTGTGATGATAGTGAGAGTGAGTCAATCTGTTTGTTGGAAAGACAGTAGTTGAGTGATTACTGAGAGAAAATTATTAAAATAGATAATTATTCAGTGTTGTTACTTTAAAGTGTTGTTACTGACCTTTTTCTCTTTTATTTTCTTTACCTCACCTGTAACTGCTGAGACCCTGAGGAACATGCACACTGGACTGACCTGTTCTGGCAACCTGATTTCCACTGTACGTAATAGTATTTGGTTATGGTATTATTATTTATATACATCAAAGGCACAATGCACCCCCCAGAGACACACATGTATTGAGTGTGATATTTTGCATTGATCATGTGAAATCATCTTTCCATACTAGAAAACTGTAGGAGCGGCAACTTGTTTTGAAATTGAATTTTTAATATCCGATAAAGTTGATCTGTTTTCTTTATTCTTCTCTCTTCCCAGCTCCATCCATCACCATTCTCTGTTCCTGCAGGTCCTGCTTGCTAATCAATATTCATATTTTTTTACACAATTACAAATAAAGTCAATGTATTGTATGACATGAAGTTGTGCTTCATTCTGAGTCAATAATAAATTCATTCTGCCTTCAACTGCAAAATTATTGTGGACTGCACCGAAATCCATGTAGCTGCCCCCCCCCAGTAAGATGAACCAAGCAAAGTTGACACTCAACATACAGCTGTGCTCTTAAGTTTACATTAAGAATTTGTGAAATATTGGTAATAACAGGTTTAAATGATTATTAGTAATTAATTATATAATTGTCTCATTGTAGATGAGCAGACAGGGAGTCAGACAAGAAAAGCAGAATATGCAGCTGCCATTTTCCACATGGAAAAGAGAAAGGGCCAAGTGTATTTGAGTGGACAAAAGAGAAATCCCAAATACGAAAAATAAAATTATACAATTTACAGATATGTATACAAATATATATATCCTATATACACCATGTATAATGATGGTGTATGATGTAGAAGGAAGTGTGGTAGATAACAAGTAAATATAGAGTTACATACAGATCTATGTTACAGCAAAAGATGGAATAACTAAGAAGCACGCAGCATAATAATAATTACACGCAACAATTCAATAACTGCTCAGCATCTCCACCACAATCCCAATCTGCTGTGTCCTGTTTTCCTTCCCTCTGCATAACACCCCATCACACATACGAAACACAACACAGAGTCCGAGGGTGTTAAGAGTATGTTTATTTAAATGTCCTCCTCTCTACTGGCGAACACATATGCTGGGTGTAGAATTGTTCCAGGAGGAGGAGATTTCCATGCCATGCAGGGTCTTTGGGGATGGGGATGATGATCGCCTTCTTCGTGGTCCACAGTAGCAGAGACTCCGGTCTGTGATGTGCAGCTGTTATATAATATACAATACATTTTTGAAAAACATTTGATCAACAAAAAAGGATTTGGTCAGGATCTAGAGTCAGTGTGTAGTTTATTAATTAATCAATGCTCTCTAGATTATGAAAACACATACCAGTGTACCAGAGGGAGTCACAAACAGCTGTGCCTAGATAACCAAACAAATTGACAACAGGGATGCAAACTCATCAGGTATGAAAAAGGTGACAAGGATCCGGCCCCACAGAATATCGGCTTTAAAATGAGGAATAACAGAGGATTTTAGCAGTCAGAACAACTAAAGCAGCAGTGTTAATAATAACAGAAACGCCATAGAGTCACATCTAATAGAAATATATAAAAGCATTTATTTTAATTGTGTAGCAGTCAGTTTATAATTTTGCCAGCACTGTTGAGCATTTTGAAAATGTATTTTCATGCCTCTGTGCAAGGCTTAGTCTTTCTATCTTTATAGCCACTGGTGTAAAGTAACTAAGTTCATAAACTCAACAAGTACTATAATTGGGCACAATTTTGAGATACTTCTACTTTACTTAAGTATTTCAATGTTTTGCTACTTTGTACTTCTACTCCACTACAGTTCAGAGGTACATGCTGTACTTTTACTCCACTCCATGTATTTAATCCCTTTAGTTACTTTACAGATGTGGATGAATGATGTGAAATATAATCAAGTGTTAAATAAGACTTTAGTTCCACCTGGAGTAAATCCAAAAGCTACCCTGCAGTATAAAAAGTCATTCAAACTAGCTGCACCTTTACCAGCCTTGATAACACTTTAATGATCAATCATTATAAAACATATCATATATTATTCTGATATGGACCAATCTGCAAAATGACTACTTTTACTGTCGCTACTTTCACTATATTTTGATAATAATACTTTTCTACTTTTACTTGACGAACATTTGGAATGCAGGACTTTTACTGTAACAGAGTATTCCTACACTCTGGTACTTCTACTTTTACTCAAGTACAAGATCTGAGTACTTCTACTTTTACTCAAGTAGCCTACACGATCTGAGTAGGCTACTTCTACTTTTACTCAAGTACAAGAACTGAGTAATTCTACTTTTAATCAAGTACAAGATATATACTTATACAACCTCTGTTTATAGCCTATGAAAAAAACGATTAGAAAACGAAGGCTAAAGCTAACGTTAGCAGATAGTGACAATGTATGCTAGTTAGCTAGCTCAACGATAATATTGCGACGGGGAAAAAAAACTTTTCAGTGCACATCACGCTCTGCCGCTCCGACAGGGAGCTCTACTCTGAACACCTGAACGGCCCGTTCTAACAGCTGTTCACCAGCGGTCCAGTCTGTGCCACAGTGACTCCGGACGCACAGTTAATATTAACGAACAAAAGTAATGTAGCTGCTGAAGCTAGACCATCATCGCCGAGCAGCAGAGGCTTATTATACATCATGAGCAGAGCCGACAGGCAGGAAGACTCGAGCACACAGCTCACGCTTCATTATAATATATGAAAAAAGCTTGCGGCCGCACATTAATCCAGGTCCCAGACCCCCTCCCATACCCCAAAATATCTTTATTGCAGATCTACATGAATCACACAAACGACCTATTTTGGATTCAAAACGGAAAATTTCGCCGAAAGGTGACAAGTTTGCATCCCTGGACAAGATAACCAAAATCCTTGAATCTACACACAGCAAATGAAGTCAAATGACACAACGAGATGTAAAAAGGAGATCACACATAGTCGATATAAAATTGGCCGCTTCAATCTGAAGAGCAACTAAAACAAAACACGGGAGTGTATCTTGTTCTTGTGAACACTAATGTTATCCACAGCATACACAGACACCACAAAGTTCTTAAGGAGAAAACTAGTTGCTAAAACAAAACACGTTAGTGTACCTTGTTAGCTAGCTGACATTAACCTTAAAGGCCCAGTGAAGTGCATGTTTTTGCACCAAAATGAAATGGCAGTTTCATTCCTTACATATCATTGTGCCTGTTCATGGCTAAAATATTTTTTAATAATTCATAATTAATGAATTAATGAATTATTAATTTTGCCGTCTGAGCCTAACGGAAGTTGCAGACGATAGTGGCTGTGACGTCACAAGATGTACCCAGTTGCGATTGTAAACATGGCGGAGACTGGAAAGTGATACTAGTGTGAGAGAAATGATTGATTTGGACAGCTTTTCGGATAGGATAGATGAGGAAAGTGATCAATCTGGTGCACTTTGAGGGCAACATTAAGAGATTTATGGATACAGCTCTCAACACTCATATGAAACATATATTTCAATAATCAAAAAACATTGGAAGGATTTCTTAACCTATTTTATACAAATAATATTACATAGATGGAAATATTTGTTTACATAGATGACCAAACCCACTGAGATAACTTAGGCTACAGTTTACCTCCCTGAGCTGACGTTATCTCTCTCAGTCCCACAGGAGAGCACTCTCCCTCTCCTTATTGTTGAAACAGCTAATCTCCGTTAGCTCCGAGCTAGCACCAGATGCTAACAACAACCCTGTAACTCTGTCAGTCTCTCTTTCTCTCTCTCTCGAATCGACCACTGGCCTTTATTTATCATGATCAATCAAATAATCTACGAAACAATGACACCAGCCAGGCTCACCTTCATCTTTTGGGAACAGAAACATCGCCACTTCGGCAGACTTGACATTACTACAGCCAGCGGCAATGCATCGTTTCCCCTGTGTTTTTCATCCCTCTTTCTTCACTGACCTCCATTGTCAGGTTTTCTCGATTGGCAATCACTTCCAGTCGACTCCGACACACTTTCCAGGAAAATACTAGCTCAAAAACGTTGAGAAATTTGACTTTGAAAAAGAGAAAAAACGAACGGTGGTGAATGTAAACAGTGCGGCGGCGTCCATCTCGTGACGTCACGCAGTAGATCGCAAGCCACGCCCACGAAGGCGAAGGTCGACTGCAGATTTCCCCGGAAAATTCAAAACTCGTCAAATTTGTTGCTATTCCAACATTTTTTGATATGGGTTCCAATGGACAATTTTGGTCATTACTATATGTATTAGCATAACAGATCATGCACAGGTGCACACTTCACAGGGCCTTTAAACATTGTACTCATATTACTCACTGAAACCTTGTAAAGCCGGTCCCGCATGCTGGCTCTTACAGAACCGCTCCCTTTCGTGTATGTACAGCTCTCAACATGCCCAGACTTGTAGTGATTTTCACCTCGTTTTATACTTTTTCGCCTCATTCTGAAAGAAACAGGTGAAATTTACTAACGTGTCAGCCATCTTTGTGATGGTGACGCGTATTGTGCGAGACCAGAGACCTGTAGTTCACTGAGCGGTTTCACACAAAAAAAATTGTAACTTCACTGTTTTACGACACATTTTTATTTTTTTGACTTGTAAAATGTTCTTTTAATTTGACAAACATCGTATGTGTCATTCGTGGAATAATTCAAACGGGATCGAAAGATGACTTTTCTCTCTCCATTGACGTCAATGTATAATTTTCCGCTTCCGGGGTCCCATGGGTCGGAAGTAGATGGGCGTGACTTCGCCTCTCTATGTTGGAGCCATAGACTGTCTATTGGTTGGAGCATAAGAGAAAATCGACGGTGAGCATCAACCTCCAAAACCCTTTCGAGGGCTACAAGAAACAAAGTGAGTAGCCTACAAGATTGAAGCTGGTCAGATCACGAACGAGTAAATGAAATGAAAATAGAATGAAGCGGAGAAGTGTGTGTATGTGTGTGTGTGTGTGTGTGTGTGTGTGTGTGGGGGGGGGGATGTGTGTGTGTGTGTGTGTGTGTGTGTGTGTGTGTGTGTGTGTGTGTGTGTGTGTGTGAGAGAGATTAAAATAGCCCAATTGCTTTTAAAATAAATAAACATTGAATGTGTTTAATTGAATAGTAAAGGGGTTTAACGTTAGTGGCAGGTTGTGTGTGAGAGAGAATAAATAAAACAGCCCAATATTTAAAAAAATTGTTCTTCTTTTTTTCCGCATATTTAGCATATTTCGCAACTTCCCGCATATTTAGGAACTTCCCGCAATTTCACCGCATAAAATCATATAAAAACCCCGCATTTTTAATCGCATAATCAAGGATTTTAGCCCGCATAATCAAGCATTTTAGCCCGCATAATCAAGGATTTTTGCCCGCGTTTTTCTGGAGGGTCTAAATAGTGTATCTAGGATCAAGCAAGGCCACAAACTCCTTGAAGCCACAGTCATCCACGATGGAAAAAGGCTGCGAGTCTTTCACCACCATATTCACAAGAGCCCCATCCAACTCTCGCTTCCGGTCCACTAAGACAAAGAAATAAAGACATAAAGAATAAAAACAAAACCAAAAAAAGCAAAAAAGGATTTATGTGAAATTCTACTCAAAGGAAGCAGACTTATGAGTCATGGAATACAGTCATAGCATATTGTGTTAGTGTTACTAGTTAATAATAATATAATGCATACCATGTATGTTCCCCTGGTTCACAGCAGCTCCATGTTTGGCAGTGAAGTGCCTAATCATGGAGGAAGTATTCCCATGATACTTCAGTTCAGTTGAAGACACCAAGCACTGGCCTGTAGAGAAAGGCAGTTGGAAATAAAAATACAATTTCAGTCTATAGAGCTATAGCCTAATGGCTACATTGATCATATACATAATTTTACTTGAATGCTACTTAATATAGATTTGAGATAAACCATAGCTATAATACTGCCTACCTTATCATGTGCAATCAGATTGAAGTGATCCCACATCTCAGAACTACCTCTCTTCCTGGCTGGCTCCATAATGATCCAAACGCAATACTAACAACTCAACAGCAACAAGGCAAACTACGACGACAATGACAATCCCACAAATTGCCAAATTGTGCATTTTTTTTGAGCGGTTATAAAGTGTCACTGACTAAGTAACGCTCAAATTCAAACAGTTTCAACCAGTCAGAATCGAGACGATTCAGTGCATTGAATCACCTGATTGGACGGCGAACCAGGGAGTTGATTCATTCAGGAAATGCACAGTTACGGTCAACGTCTTGCTAGTGCGTTGCATGATGGTTGGTCATTTTGTCCGACTTGCTCTGGAGGCTCGCCTAGATGAGACGTTGAAATCTCGCGGGACAAAGACGCCCGCAGCCTTGAGAGCGAGGCTCGGCGCGGCGGCGCAGTTCCTCTCCACGGGCTGCGGAAGCGAAATGCTTGATGGGAAACGACTCACTGGTATCTCGAGCTGAGCGCTCATTGGTGGTTTTTACCACGTGCTGGTGATGAAACTCTCCAATTGGCTCGGCAAAAGTTTGTTGTTGTTTTGTGTCAGTTTTACGTCGCCCCCTCCATTAAAATTTTTCATCATTGTTCCACAATGTTTATCATCATGAAATTAATATCCATATATTTTATACTATACTTGCACTGCTTACCGTTTTCATACTTTATATATCTTAGCATATTCATACAGACTGTTCATACTGCTCACAGGCTGCTGTGTATATCTAGTGTATTCATACCCCTCACTGTTTATTCATCATTCAATTAATTTGATATTTTATTCTGTAGATTGTGTACATTACTTTTCACTTTACTGCTTGTTGCACTCCTGGTTGGAAGCTAAACTGCATTTCGTTGTCTCAGTACCTGTAATCTGTGCAATAACAATAAAGTTGAATCTAATCTTGAGCAGGAACAAATGTATTTACTAAGTACATATATGACATTAACGATTAAACACATGTGTGCATTCTTTATAAATGCAAACCGAGTCAAGCCGACTCCGGAGGTGGCGGTATGCACCTTAAAGTTGTTTGCAATCCGCCAAAAAACCGAGAGATGAAGAAGAAGAAGAAGAAGAAGAAGAAGAAGAAGAAGAAGAAGAAGAAGCCGACTCGGAACTGTCCGACTTCAGGCGAGCTTTTTGATACCTCCCCCCGCTGCGATCGGCTATTCTCGTCTACTTTCGAGGCGAGCCGCAACGCGTCTCAAATAAGCCCAACTGCTTCTGGACAACCCTGTCTCCTAAAAATTACGTTCCCACAGAACCAAGGGCGCCGGAAGCAGGGGGGCCAGGGGGCCATTGGCCCCCCCACTTTTCAGCCCTGCCCCACATTTTCGCAGCAGCAGATGCCGCGGAAAACTGTACAAATCCCGTTTCAATAATTCCCCTCTACTCTAAAGTCGCATCTAAAACGCGATCTGATCTAGCTGTGTACATTTTGTTATTTTTGATTGTTATATTCAGTCTCACTAGCTTCAGGCATGTTTGAAGCTTGTAAAGGGAAGATGACAGCTCTCACTCGCCACTCTGCTGTTCCTCAGCGCCGCTCCCCCTCCCTCCCGCTGAAATTATGAATGTAAGGTGTATAGTAATCATAGATAACACGGCAGGGTCCGTTACAGTTTGTTTTTATCTGATTTCAAATAAGTAAAGTCTTGGCTTTCAGTACATTAAACTTGTTTCGGCAAATTCAGATGATAAATAGGCCTACAACTTTGAAGCTTGTAACGGAATAATTACAAGCGGAGAACGGAGTAATTTAACGTCACTGCAGGCATAACAACAGCCGGTGTTTCTCGTGAGTCTTTTCCCCGGGAAACAAACACAATACACACAAACGCAAAAATACACAAACACACACGTATATACACGCGGCGCGGAACACTGTACAAATCCCGTTTCAATAATTCCCCTCTACTCTAAAGTCGCATCTAAAACGCGATCTGATCTAGCTGTGTATATTTTGTTATTTTGTATTGTTATATATATTCAATCTCATTAGCTACACGCGTTTTTTAAGCTTGTAAAGGGAAGACCACAGCTAGCCTCTCACTGGCCACTCTGCTCTTCCGCAGCGCCGCTCCCCCTCCCTCCCGCTGAAATTATGAATGTAAGGCATAGTAATCATAGATAACACGGCAGGGTCCGTTACAGTTCGTTTTCATCTGATTTCAAATAAACAAAGTCTTGGCTTTCAGAATATTAAACTTGTTTCGGCAAATGCAGATGATAAATACAGGTTTGAAGTTTGTAATGGCATAATTACAAGCGGAGAACTGAGTAATTTAACGTCACAACAGGCATAACAACAGCCGGTGTTTCCCGTGAGTGCAGTAATCCAAACGAAAATATCTTCCCTCCGTTTTGATCATTTGCTCCGCTAATAATCAATCAGATCGATGGATTCCAGAGAAGAGAAACACTTTAAAGGCCTTTTTCTCAAAACGATGACTCTGTAACAGTCATTATATAATGTGACATATTTTGCTTAATATTTGGAGTACAAAAACAATCCTGATCTCATTAGAAAGCTAGGAATCAAAATGTGTCTTCGGGTCAATGCGAACGATTTCGATGGAGCAGGTCACTTTGCATTAGGTAAAATAAAGCAGGCAGACATAACAGGAAGAATATGTACATTTTAACCCAATCAAATAGGACATTGTCACACCATTCAAATGTATCCATGTAAATTACAACCAATAAAAAAGCTTAGATTTGTTTATTTGTTACGTTGTTTACTTTATTTGTTACGTTGTTCTGCTGTGTGTGTCAGCCGTTAACCTAGAGATATAAAGAATATATACACTTGCAAACATGTCAGAAGAACCAGCGCAGAAGAAAACTAAATACGGTCAATCTAAACTTAAATTTAACAACTGGAAGGTCACATCCCTGACTACCACATCTCCGGAGGCTGGACCTTCTTCAAACAGCGAAGCCAGATGAACCCAAAAGCAGCAGCTCTAGTCTGCGGCCGCAGAAACTGTCAAAACCGCCGCCGACCCCACCGCCGCCGTTGTTGAACCGAAATAGGCTGGTTCCAACTGCATGGAGGTTTGCTGTCGGGACATTGAGGCGGTTAAAGCTGTACAGCTAACTATCAGAAAAAAGGAGACCGCTAGTAGATTATTTGGGCAAAGAGAAGGTACTTCAACGCAGAATGGTACAAAAACAGAGTGGTTAATTCTTTGCAAAACCACTAAACGATAGTGATAAATTGCGATGTTAACAACCTCATGATAACCTCATTTTTTTTTTTACTTAGGATCATACCTGTGTTTAGTCTAGAAAAAGGTGAATGTGTGCATTTTATTATAAAATTGTGTATATTTACAGACTGTTGCAAACACTAAGAAGCTTATAAACATCAGGTTTAAAACTAAGAGCTTTACAAAAAAGTAACACAATTAAAGATGTTTGGAGTTTTATTTGAGTTATTCATTTACATTTTTTGTCAAAGAGATGCTGATTTGAAACCGTTGTAGCCGTTACGGCATTTCCTGTTTCTGCCGGAGAGAGGGGAGTTTGTCCCAAAGCTTGCCGCTGTATTTACTCCCTCCATCTGACAGGAGGGAGCCTCATGTGTCACTCCACGGAGTTCACTCCGTCACGGAGGGGGAGTGTCTAGGGCGTAGTTTGGGATTGGGCCATACACACGCACTTTTTTTGGCCCCCCCAATTCTAAAATGAATCCGGCGCGCCTGCACAGAACTAAACTGCATTCTGAATTACGTTTAGCTAGAAACGTATTGTAGCGTTCACAGATGGAGTCGGAAACCGGCTGCAAGTTATTTGGCTTTAGTAACTCTTATTAGCTTAGAGGAATACAGGTACAGGTACAGGTACAGGTACAGGTACAGCTTGGGGTTTCCACCTTACACACTCTAAGACTCTAACTCCCACACGTACCCATATATATAACAGTGTCTACGTCACAACTTCCCCACCCTCCCCCGTCTGCTCCCCCAACCACAGGACCGCACCTAGACCAGCATCACTGTGCAGCTCTGTGATTGGCAGAGAGACGGGGGATGCCTGGGTGACACCCTCAGCATCCTATCAGGGTTGCTACACTACCTACGCTACTACTAGCTCTTTGGACTGCGTCTCCCTCTTGGCACCCTCCTCCACCAGGCTCCTTTCTCTCTCTTTGCCCTCTTGGAGGCACTTCTCCAGAGAGGCCACAAGGCTCTCCTTCTCTTTACTCTCCTGGAGATCTCGCTCAAGAGAGGCCAGCTCCGCTTTGAGTCTAGCCTCCTGTTGCTGCCACAGTTCCCTCTATGCCTTGACAGCTGCTTCCATCTCCCTCATTTTCTCCTCTAATAAAACTGGAACACTTTCAGTCACCTTGGTAACCCATACAGGCTTCTCCTCCTCTCTGCAGCTCCTCACAGCCGGTGGTACCGGCCCTCCGCTGCTCCTCGCTGCCACACTCCACACAATCTCTCTCTCCACAGCCATCTCCAAGGCCGCCTGCAAGGACTGTGGATGCTGCAGCTGTACCCCAACCCTCAAGTCAGCAGGGAGGAGAGCCCTGACTAATTGATCCCGTGTCAGCTCACTCTGCACTCCGGGTGGCATGTGTGCATATGCCCGCCGCGTCAGGCTCTCCACGTCGTTAGCCAACGCCCGCAGCGTCTCTCCAGACTTCCGACAGCGGTTACTCAATTTGTTCCGGAGCAGCTCTGGCGGAAAACACTGTCCAAACCGCCTCTTCAGAGCCCCCGCTAACGCCTCGTAGCTGTGTCTATCCTCAGGGCTAAGCAGCAGCAGACATGACAGAGCCTCATCCGTGAGGCACAAAGCTAGCTGTAGTGCTTTAGTCTCTACTGACCACCCCCCTGCATGTGCAAGCAGTTCAAATTGGGCATTGAAAGCCTCCCAGTCAGCCTTACTCGAGTACTTGGGTGTCTTCACGGACGCGGCGGCTGCTACCGGTTGATGGGCGCCCCCATTGTTGTTTACATCCCGCTTGGTTTTGGCGCGAAACTCAGCTGAAGATGGCGACATTCCCGCGTCTCTAGCCATCATCACCGCCGACTCCCTCAGGCGCTCTCTCGCCTCCCATGCCTTCACAAACTCCCCACTCATGTCCTTCGACCACCTGCATGCTCCTTCTTCCTCTCCATCCCTACTTTCCTGCTTCACTCCCATCTTGCTGAACTTCTCCATCTCCGCTAGCTTACCTGCTAGCTCCGTGACGCAGTTACGAACACCCGTCCGGATAGACGTCCTCCGTTCGAAAAGTCACTTCTGACACCAATGTAGCATTCACAGATGGAGTCGGAAACCGGCTGCAAGTTATTAGGCTTTAATAACTCTTATTAGCTTAGAGGAATACAGGTACAGGTACAGGTACAGGTACAGGTACAGCTTGGGGTTTCCACCTTCACACACTCTAAGACTCTAACTCCCACACATACCCATATATATAACAGTGTCTACGTCACAACTTCCCCGACCTCCCCGTCTGCTCCCCCAACCACAGGACCGCACCTAGACCAGCATCACTGTGCAGCTCTGTGATTGGCAGAGAGACGGGGGATGCCTGAGTGACACCCTCAGCATCCTATCAGGGTCGCTACAGTATTTTCTCCCACGTTACGTTTCTTATGAACGTATCTTAAATACGTTTATTTTCTACATATCTTTGCCATTTATTGTCTTGCTTATTATAATGATAATAGTCATTTATAAATATCATTTTAGAGCACACATTTGAAATCAGTAGGCGAGGCTGTAATTTCGCCAGCTGTTACTCTCATGAGCGAGGCAGAAAATAATAGTTTTATATGCCAAAAAGCTGCTGTGTCGTTTATTGCACTTCAAACATTAAAACAAATCCAGAGTAACGTGTTTCTGTACTTCCTCTAAGAAGAAAGGACAGTAACAGAAGACCTCTATGGCTTCAGGCTTGATCGCCGTTCAAATGGCATCGATGGGCCCTTTCTCACTTCTCTTATTTTTCGTTTTCTTGCTCCTCGGTCTCGGTCTCACCGGAAGTTGATTTGTCTGCGCCATCTTGAGTAGCGTCCCAATGGCCTTATTTCTGCCGGAGGACGGAGGATCGAGGAGTGATAATAGAGGAGCTATAATCGAGGAACCACCAGACCATCCTTCGATGAAATCCTCAGACACTCGCACCGCCCCCTTACTGTGTATCGCTCACTGATTGGACGATGCAGTGCATGCACTGATCTGATGCTTCTTGACATGAGAGCAGTTTCCCAGCGGAGTGAAGAAAATACATGAACCTCACGGGAGTCACTCCTCAGTTTATACCATGTTTTGTTTCAATTAATGTATCATTTAGTTACAAATATGTGATATATCTGAACAACAAAGTGGTCAAAAATCATTTTCTTCATTTTTTGGAAACATTTTCATGATTGCTTTTTTCGTTTTACATTTTAATTTATTGTCATTTCCATTCAGTCAGTCATTAAGTGCTATTTAAAATGTTAATTTGCTACATATCCAAACAAACAAACAAACAAACAAACAAACAAACAAAGTATGCAATCCAATGAATGTTAATCTAACTGGGTTTTAATAGATAACATATCTATTTTTCTTCTCTCTATTATTTTATTTCTATTGTACACTCTAATCAATATTAATCCAACTTGTTCGTTTATACATTTTAAGAATGGCGTTAATCTTTTTTGAGAATGAGTTCTTATTTTATTTTATTTATTTGGGTCTACAACAGATTATACAAATGTTTGTGTCAGTAAATGTGTGGCAGGGGTGTTTGTGAAAATAACGGGGACCGACAGAGCTGCTGTCAGACGAACAGCTGTGCGGGATCATCACAAACGGACGTCGCTTCACGTGACGCTCCGGGGGAAAGGACGTCCCATTGCTCTGAAGGCCCATTCCCAAACCCCTACACCCTACCCCTCCGTTTGCGCGTTCACGCAGAGGGTCCGCCATATTAAGTGCTGTTCAAAACCAACGAGTGTGGAGCGGTGTGGAGGGGGAGTGGGCTATCAAGCCCTCAAACAGGGTTATGGCTAGAAAGGATCCGTCTAGTGTAAAACTCTCGCGATAGTTTGCAAGTCACGTGGCTGAATGTTTACGTTTGGTAGGCAGCCTTTCAGTTACGATCGTTAACATCAGTGGGCCACAGCAAATAATGGTGAGAAGCTAAACCATCTATTAATTATGTCAATGACAGGGAGTGTGATTGTTGAAATAGGGTGTTAGCGGTCTTGCTGTTCAAAGAAGAATGACAACACTGTAGATCACCAACACTATGGTTTATTTTTTATTCACAGGCAAGTCAACGTTGTCGCAGTAAAAGTCCCAAGATAGCTCCTGGTGCAATACAATGTTCCCTTTCAGTGTTTTACTATTATGTCTGATGTTTCTCTATTAATATTACTGCTGCATTAATGTGTATGTTGCATGTTACTGCTGTAGGTGTGTTTCCGAGCCGCTCCAACGAGAGTTACAACGAGAACGTGACGTCATATTTACACAAGACTGATCCTTTCTAGCCATAACCCTCAAACAGCGAGTCTGCAGCGGTGCTGACTTGAGACCGGTCTCTACCTGACCGGAGTCACGCTGTGTGTGTCCGTCAGGGAACACGCTGTTAACAAGTAGTTCCAGCAAACATCCACTGATAAACTGCGATGTTAACAACCTCATGATAACCTCATATGTTTTTAATTTAGGATCATACCTGTGTTTAGTCTAGAAAAAGGTAAATGTGTGCATATAATTATAAAGTTGTGTATATTTACAGACCGTTGCAAAAACTAAGAAGCTTATAAACATCAGGTTTAAAACTAAAAGAGCTTTACAAACAAAATGAAAGATGTTTCGAGTTTTATTTGAGTTATTGTGTGGTTTGGGATTGGGCCTAAAACTCATTTCCCTGCTTCTCGTGGTTTCCTTGCGTCTCTCCATGCTTCCCTGGTGGGAGGGACTAGTCGCAGCGAAACGACGCAAGTGAGGGACGCAAGGAATCCATTAAACCGAAGTGAGAAGGACCCTTGGTTTCCCCAAAAGTGGGCGGGGCTGTAAAGTGACGTAGCTTTTACTCTCATCTATTATTCAAAACCATTCTATTTATTCTAACGTAAATTACATGCCAGTGTTTTATCTTTTTATTTATTTGTTTTTATTTTAAGTCGTATAATGTCGGACTTTTTTTGCCGTCTGTGAGGAAAAGAAATGTGGCTTAGAGCCTCAAAATACTGAAATCTGTATTTTTTAAAATCTTTTTTTCCTTCTAATTTGTTATTATTTTCGAAATAACACACTGTTATTTACTCAACAATAACACACAGTTATCCTTATTTTTATTTATTCGTTTAATTCAATAATCTTGGGCTTTTTAGCATGCTTTTTAGCTGTAAATAAAGTCACCGGAAACAGACGTAGGCCTATAAGGGACATTTCGAGCGATAGACACCACAAACCACCCACTGAACAGATTACCCAAGATCCTCAGCTTGAAGCTCGTTGATTGGATGTTTTAGCCGCAATGCATGTTGGGATATGATGTTAATGCGATATGATATCTGAAAACATATTAAAAAAATTAAATAATACTTCATTCCGAGTGTTCTTGCTTTTCACTTGGAAGTCATCATAACTGCATTGTAATACACGGTTCGGCTGCATTAAATATTACACATCTGCCGTAGTTCTTTATTTATAGAGCCCTGATGAGAAGACTTCTGGACAAACAGGAGAACTGCCGCCAAAACTGAATATCTGACGTCGATCATAAATATATCAGCAATTAAACAACATCTTGCATTTTCTTTTCACAAAATACGTCTCCTCGCAGTATCAATAGTAATTCGGCTGACTTTTATATTTGATCCAATTGGTAGATAGGTTATATTTACACCATAACGGTGCAAGTGATAGAAAAGGACTTGTAGTTTTTAAAGATATTACTGATTTTCTTTGAATATAAGAATGTAAATACTGAGTTGAGAGAATAGTCAGGGGATTTGGGTGATGGGAGACACATCTATGGAATCACAATTTCAATAGCTTACCATTAAATGACGGATATACCTTTCTGTCTGTGATGTTTTACAAACCAGATATTAATTTGTAGAAGGAAAACATGAGAAATAGTATAGCAATATCCTGTAAAATTATGTAAAAACATGAATAAAACTAGTAAACTACACATCTTCAGATTTTATACATGCATAAGTGTCCCACACTAATAATACAAAGTTATTATTAGTATGCTGTGTGTACCTTGTGTGCACCGCCTAGTGGTTAAAGCATGTTATTGAATTATTTTTGTTGAATAATGTTATTGTTGTTGAATAATGTTATTTGATGAAAAAAATATTAAGAGTACATACTTTCATAGGGGAAAAGTAGAAGGTCAATGATGGAAATATAGAATATAAAAAATCGAGAAGATACTGTACAGTAAGTGATCCCTACAATAATACAGTTTAGTGCAGGATGTACAAAGATATTAATAGGAGGAAGTGCAAAACAGACAAACTAATTAACCTTTATTAACACATTTAAGAATACTTTAGGTTAAGGTCTTCTTTCAAATAAGAAAAAAGCTTATCTACAGATAGATATATTAAGCCTGACTAAGTACTTAACGTCTAATATATTGCTTTCCTGCAATGTTAACTATGTTGAAGCTCTTATTTTAACTGATATTATACACATTAATTATACTCTTATGTATGTTAGTGATCACAACGAAAACAGCCAAGACACATATTGAGCCCAGAGAATGGATGTTATTAAGGGCTGTAAATATAATAAGCCTATTTCTAAAATGGACAACATTGTTAGGAGATTTAAACTATACAGCGGTTCTGCACTGCGGTCACTCAGCCGTCTCTCGAGTTTGCTTTTTCAAATCAGCTGCTCTTCATTATTCCTGCTATATTTGCCGAGTGATACAAATATTTGTTACCACAAGTTCTTAAGGAAACTGACACTGTTAGACTCGGTTGTTTGACTTCTACCAGAAATAAAATGAAGTACTTCTACTGTGTACTTTGTGAATAATCCTCTCGTAGTCCCCTCCATAATGCATGTTTTTCTGCTATCTTTGATGAATGATACAAATATAATTTTACCATTACTTCTTAATGAAATTGATGCTGTTTGACTTTGTATTAGCATACTACTTACAATACATTGAAGTACTTTTACTGTGTATTTTTTGAGAAATACTCTGTCAAAGTCCCCTGCTGAGAACAAAATCAAGCCACTTCTGTTAAGTTTGATGAGGGAATTCTTTTTTGTTGCCATTCGTTCTTCGTGAGATTGATCCTGTTGGACTCAGTACTAGTGAAACTACCCCCACAAGTACTATGAAGTACTTACTGTGTACTTTTCCAACAATCCTCTGTCAATGTCCCCTCCTGAGAACAAGAATGCATGTTTCTCTGCTATTTTGAATAAGCGTTAAAAAACCTTTCTTCATGAGACTGATATTGTTAGACAGAGTATTTTAAGAGGATGGTAGACTGCACACTGACACACTCTGTCACTCTTGTTGGCCTCTTATGATGTTGCTGTCTTTTAATATATGATTATTTCTCAACCGCTAGTTCTTTCCTCGCAGATTCTTCAGTCTCATCAGCCTCATCCTTCCATCAGTCCCAGTCAACGCCTCCAGCACACTTCCAGTGTCTGACTCCATATGATATTGTCCTGATGCTGTAAGGGTGATGCCCCATGATCACACAATGACCCCTCTAAAGTCTGAGTGCCAAGGACCTCATATTATGTCTTTCATTAATGTGACTACAGAACAATAGCCCTCACCTCAGTGATTATGAAATCACTAGAAAGAATTCTGCTCCAATTTCTTATCAGTACAACACAAGACAAACTGGATCCATACCAATTTGCCTATAAACAAGGGTGCGGCACGGAAGATGCTGTGGCCACTCTGGTTCACATCATCACTAAACATTTAGATAAACGCAACACCTATGCAAGAGCCCTCTTCCTAGACTTCTCTTCCGCATTCAACACAATACAAGCAGACATCTTGGTGTCAAAAATGGGCAAAATGGAAGTAAATCCATACCTTATTTACTTGTATGCTGCTTTCCTCACTAGTGGAGAGCAACTTGTGAAGGTTAACAAAACCCTGTCATCTGCCATCACAACCAATGTAGGTGCCCCCCAGGGCTGCGTGAGTTCAGCTGTGCTCTTTACTCTCTACACTGATGATTGTCGTACTAACACACCAAATCAAGTCATCATTAAGTTCTCTGATGATACTGCAATAATATCTCTGCTCAGTAACACAGACGACCCTGAGCTGCACCAACAGGCTGTAAATCAGGTGGTTGAGTGCACTGATAACATTGCTCTTGAGATCAACACCAAGAAAACTGAGGAAATCATTTTTGGCTCACCATCTGACTCCCATAAAGTCCCCATTGTCATCCATACACTGATAAAAACGATTTTTTTTTTGCTCTAGTAAATAATACTATGATTATGTGTTTAAATTATACAAGAAATGACTAATAATTTTCTTTTACTCAAAATCTCTCCTATTATTTAATGTGTTACTTGAATTTATGGAGTAATTTTGTATCTTCATTTTGATAAGTACATTTAAATCATAGCACCAAGTAAATATTAACTAAAGTAATGTGTTGACCTACAACCTGTGAAAAGCTAGTAAAATGTACCTGGGCAATTTGAGTAAAATTGGGCGACGCCCCCGATGACGTCAGAGGAGTTTGCGCACGGTACAGATATTTGAAAAAATGCAGACGGTTCCAGTAGAAGAGATGAAAGCATAGACCCCCGTCTAATATGAAGACTCGTGGATTTTGAATCATGTAAGTATATTTTTGTATTTTATTAACTCTGTACATCCCCGTTAGCTTGTCAGCTTAATATGGATATCAAACAAATGTTAGCTAACGTCAGTGTTTCAGCTTAGCAATTTAGCTAGTTAGCGTGCTTGCTAATTTAGCCTGCTGTCATGGATGAGGCACACACAACATGTAATGTTTAGTAGTTGCTTAAAATTAGTTAACAGTTGGCGAAATTCACCGTTTTGAATAAAACACATGTGGCAGTGGGGCACCGCACTTTTAGTCAGTGCTTGAATTGGAATAAAAAAGGTGCCAGTACTCTAAATCAGCAACAAGTATTTGGCACAAAGTCATAGTATATCCTATAATGCTGGTGGGTTTGTCTCTTTACTGTATATTTTAGAAAGGCTCACTGTACTTAAACAAAATGACTCAGGGTGCATCTGAGATTAGAGGGGGTGCAGTGGTAAAGTGCTATTTTTATAAGTGGGGAGTGGACCTGACACCCTCTAGTCTAGGAGGGTCCGGGGGCATGCTCCCCCGGGAACATTTTTTTTTAAATATTGAAGTTAGAGGCATCAATCTGGTGCACTTTGAGAGCAAAATGAAGAGATATATGGATACCTCTCAACATCCATAATGAAACAACTGTAAACAGATTTACTTTTTCTTTATGGATATAAAAGAAAGTAAAGCTTGACTCCTACTGGCTGGTTAAATGACTCCTCGTCCCTGAGGCCACTACCAGTTTTTTGTGCCATTTTGCTGGATTTATTTGTCAATAGCGTTGCTGCACAAAGTGATAGCCCTCTAGTTTAAATCTATTACCCAAAAAGAAACATATGGAGATGGGTTACTATTTAAAAAAAATTGCAAATCTATTTGGGAACAGTGGGGCCGGGCCTCAAATCCTATAGGGGGGTCCGGGGGCATGCTCCCCCGGTAAGATTTTTTTTTTAAATGTTGGACTTAAATTCATCAATCTGGTGCATTTTGAGGGGGAAATAAAGAGACTACACCCATATGAAACAAAAATGTATACATTTAAATAATCATAAAATCATAAGTACATGGCCATAACCAATAACATACAATATCCAATATGAAAAAACATTGAAACTTGTTTATTTATTTGTTTTTGGTTCATTTATAGTTGTGAGTGTGTCTGGGCTCCTGAATCGGCCTCTCCTGTCTCCCTCCTCTCCCCCCTGCTCCTCTTTGAGGCAACAGCAAAGACTAGTTTTAGCTCTCAACAAGTTTCTTACCTTTTTTCACCTAGTTAACATTTTGTTTGTATTATTCATGCATATTTTACTAATCACTACCCCCTCAAATGGAAATATGTGTTTACATAAATGGTGACCGAACCGTTTGAGACCCACTGAGATAACTTAAACTAAGTGAACTATCTAAAGACTCAGAGAGTAATTTACCTCACCAGAGCTGTAGTTTTCAGCCTCTCAGTCTGACAGCAAAGGACTTTCCCTCCACCTTGTTGTTGAAACAGCTCCTTATATCCGTTAGCGCAGCTAGCTAGCACCAGATGCTAACAACAATACACGTAACCGGTGCGCGCGCTTTCTCGCTCGCTCGCGCCACACATACACCAACACACACCCTCCCGAGCTTGAATGACACACAGAGACCAATCGAGGGCATTTGTATGATCTGTATGAAAGTGGCAATGTCGGCAGGCCACGTCATGTAGACAGCCAGTCACCCTCTGTGAGGCAGAGTCAGACCCACATTTGCGCTGCGTTGCGTTTACAATATATACGTATATTGCCGGTGGCTGAGTACCGGCATTTTACTGAGTACCGGCAAGGTGCCGGTACTCAGTAAGAAGTGCCGGTACCACATGGGTAAAAATCAGAAGTGCCGGTACTGCGTACCGGTGAGTACCGGCCCAATTCAAGCACTGCTTTTAGTTCAGAAGAGTTTTTCTGTTGATGGTGTTCGCGCTACATTTTCAAATCCTGCTCGGTAGTTAGCAGTGTATTGCCAAACTGAGTTTTACTTTTACTGTGGAAGTCAAGTCAGTTCACTCACATGCATCCGACTGTGTGTGATGCACATGTGTGCTTTTATTTCCTGTGTACACTGAGACAGATAGCGGCACCAGATTCCTTAAAGAAGGGTATGTCACATTCACTGCCATGGACTCTGCTCTGTGGGGCATTCTGTGATGCGGCCAGAGGGGTGATCCAGGAAGATTACTGCGAAGTTGAACTGTTGGTGCCTCCTTCCGTTGCGCGTTACATTGAAGTTAAGGTATACTCTTTGTCTCCAGTATCTTTCTGTATTTACAGTAATGTGTGTTCGCTACAATAATCGACATGTCTGTTAAACAGCACCACGTCCCGCCTGATGGAGCTTCTGGAAGAGTCTGCAGAGGAGCTGATTAAAGAGAACCAGGTAAATGTTCTGCTTGATTTGTGTTAAAATGTGCCTGCTGTTCTGTTTGTACATGAATATCTCTATTCTCTAAAGGTAAGTAGGCTACATCTTGCGAGTATGTGAAAAACCTCTTCAGTCTCCAGTTTTTAAGTTAACATTTAGATAAAGTACATTGGAATCTAATTTAACTGTATAATATTTATATATATATTCTGATTCAAAATGTGTTTTTCAGGAGAATTGATAGTTTGAGCTTGTAGAAACCAATTATTTAATCAAGTTTACTTCCTGTTGGGAACAAGGCAAACATTTAATGAACTGAGCTTCCTTACGTGTGGTCATACTTTGACCGTAACAAATAAGAATTAATATAAATTCCCACATCCACACTGTAGCTACTGCATATGATAATAAAGCCTTTGAAACTTACCCAATCCCCTCTGCTTGAAAAGAACATGGCTACTTAAACACTAAATTAAATAGCTAACTCAACCCAATCAGTTTTTAGTAAATTCACAGAAAGGTTTACAGTATTGTATGTTAACACTGATTTATAGGGGTGCACCGAATGGGAAATTCTTGGCCGAAACCGATACCGAAAATAGGAAACAGTTGGCCGAAAACCGAATGCCGAAAGGCCGAAAATGATTAATATAAATATATATATATATATAATGTATACATTTTTTACCAATGTTGTTCAGCTACCTGATTATGGAAAAATAAATGATTATGGCAAAACTTAACTTAAATAATAATCACTATTATGGGTCCATAAAACATTTATTCAGCACTTTTGAATGCATACAGTACATTAATTCCAAGTCAAGTGCATTTTCTTTTCTCTGTAGGATAACTACAAAAAAGTGCATTCAGAACAAAGCCAAGGTGCTTTAAAACTGCATAAACATCTAGGCCAGTAGGCCTACAACAAAATAGTGTAAATAAAGACTGTAACAGCCAGGCCTTCAACAACAACAAATGCACCTATAAGGGCATGCATACAAATGTGCAAACTGGATAAATCCACATGAATGTAACTATTTACAAATGAAATTACAATTGGATTTCAAGAATCTGTAAATAAGGCTGTCTGTCCTCATAAGCAAAGTAGTAAACATTGTATAAAGATACATAAAGTGAAAACTGGATACAAAATCCACAATCAATTACAAAATAAATTACAATTTCAAGAATCTGCAAATAAGATGGTCTGTCCTCATGAGCAATGTAAACAACATTGTATCATTTAGATACCGAAAGTACAATATATTGAACACTGTGCTGCTGTCATTTCCCCCTAATGATAACCTGAGATGGTGAATTATAACTAACAATGAAAATGGTTGAAAAGTGGGTCTAGAGTAGACATGTAGAACTAGATAAGCTTATGATAAGCCAGCCTTGTCTACTTATTAAGGAAAAGTGGGAGGTTCTTTTTAATGAAAAGTAGCTTCTCTGCTTTATCAGCCATAAGTCTGTTCCTCTTCTCATCAAGCACATGAGAGGCAGCGCTGAACAGTCTCTCGCTGTCAGTGCTTGTGATTTGATCTTACTCCGCATATTTGTCCGGGTGTTTTGATTTCAAGTGGTGGAGTAATCCCGAAGTGGTGAAAGTCTTTGCAGTTACACCCCCTCGAGAAATGTCAGCTGAACACGTTTTACAAATCTCAATCCGCGCCTCTTTCTCTGATATTTTTAAATATCTCCAAGCGGCAGACCTGTTGGCTGTGAGCCAGCCGCGAGCATGGTCTCGCGCCGTGCTTGTCGCCGCGTTTTGATTACGTCATCAAAACAACACGTTAGCTTACCAACGTAACCCTGTTCTCTGACATTCGGTGATATTTTTTCGGTGCTAGGCTTTCGGCCGAAAGGGCCTTTTTAACCATTTTCGGCCGAATATTCGGTGCATCCCTACTGATTCACATGTTTTAACAGAATGGAGGCAAAGATATCGTGGAAAAAGAACTATGCTGAGTGTCGTGAAGATCCATGTCCCCCATGAAGTGCAGCAAAAGAAGACGCCACACCTCCCAACGTGTCCATCTCCATCGAGGGATCGGCGGTGCTTGATGAGGGTGAACGCCTGCTTTCTGCTTACGGACATCATCCATGCAATGAACTTAAGTTACACATTAAAGTTGAAATACGCTTCTGTCGTTTGCAAACATCTTTCTTAAACTGAATTTCCTCCACATTTCTCTTGAAAGTCCACTTGTTTGCAGAAGCAGTGGTGTAATGTTGAGGTACTTGAGAATGTTATTTTCGTTGCACTTTATACTCCACTACAAATCAAAGGGAAATATTGTACTTTGTGCTTTACTATCTTATAAAGAGTTTATCAAGTATAACGTTCTGTTTTTTAATTTACAAAAAAATGTAAATAAGTTTAGAAATCCTTGAGCTATTACGTTCTCAAGGGTTACTACAATTACTACAGGGTACTTTTTTACATGTAATACTCAAACAGCATTTAGCTAATTATACTTTTACTTAAAGGTCCCATGTCATGCTTTTCCGGTTATTACCCGTCCCCTTGTGTGTTATGAAGGTTTTTATGCAAATACCTCCCCAAAACGCCTCGTTGGAGATACGTCACTGTCCATTGATTCTTCCGGGTACCGCATGATGTCATGCGTTACCCGGAACCAAATTGACCAATCCGTGGATCCGTTACGTTACGTCCGCGGAGCCGTTACGTTAAGCCCCCGCTGATTGGTCCAAATTGACCAATCCACGGACTTCCTCACACACACACTCAGTGCATGCAGCTCTGCTGATCTCTCCTCCCTGGCTGCAGGCTGATAACAGACCGTTGGGATTGTGGCGAAATACTCTCTGCAGACCCATTCTCACAGCGTTTATCAACCTTTTTCTTACTCAATATCAAGCCACACTGATTGTTTTTACTTCGGCTGTGACTTTGTGTTTGCTCAGGGTGAGTTTGGCTGTGTTTCGCTGTCGCTAAACAAGGAAACCACGGAGCTCAGCGCGATTCACAACGTCCCGACCAATCAGAGCACACTGTGCTCACATGGAGGGTGGGGGCTGGAGCTATTGGAGCTACAACGAACCGTTAAAGGCAGAGAGTGAAATTCAGTGAATACACGTAGTTTACAGAGATGCTGTATGAGAAACCAAAGTGATTTTGGAAAATTGCACAATATAAATCTATTCTAGTAGACCTCAACAATGGAATTATGATCAATGGAAATGGCCATGACATGGGACCTTTAAGTAACATTTTCATTACCAGACTTTCACTTTTAATAGAGTATTCTTACAGTGTGGTATAAATAGTTTTTCTTTAAGAAAAGGGCCGGATACTCCTTGGACCTCTGAGTGACAGTATATCAATGTGTTTCTGTACCTGCTTTGTTTAATTTAACGGATGTATGTGCGGTATTTGTTAAAATCATTTTAAACTAGATTAATCATGGCTTGTATCAGACAACAGAACAAAAATAAATATGTTTGTGTTTAGGTCAAAATCAATCAATCAATCAATGTTTATTTATATAGCCCAATATCACAAATGTTACATTTGTCTCAGTGGACTTCACAGTTTGTACAGAATATCAGTATGACAATACGACACCCTCTGTCCTTAGACCCTCACATCGTACAAGGAAAAACTTCCAGAGAAAACCCACAGTTTAAAGGGAAAAATGGGAGAAACCTCAGGGAGAGCAACAGAGGAGGGATCTCTCTCCCAGGACGGACAGATGTGCAATAGATGCCGTGTGTAAATTGAAAAGATAATACATTTGCAACATAGGTAGTCCAAATGTTTGGAAATGCATGTGTGTATAATAGGAAGATGAATCCGCGAGTATATCCATCCAGGACTTATGATCCAGGACCACAGCCACGACTCAAGATCCAGGACTCGCGATCCATGACACAGGACCGCAGGATCATCCATGACTCCGGATCCCGGCGTATATAGACACCAAAAAGAAAGACATTTGGGGAAGCTGGGTTAATCGGAACATGAGAGTACACAGGTATAGACAGAGAGAAGGAAGAAGTAAGATGTCCCCCGACAAACTAAGCCTATATCAGCAAAACTAGGGGCTGAATCTAATCAGCCCTAACTATAAGCTTTATCAAAAAGGAAGGTCTTAAGCGCACTCTTAAAAACGGATAGGGTGTCTGCCGTCCGAACACAAACTGGAAGCTGATTCCACAAAAGTGGAGCTTGATAAGAAAAGGCTCTGTCTCCCATTGTACTTTTAGAGACTCTAGAAACAACCAACAACCCTGCATTCTTGGAACGCAATGCCCTAGTAGGACAATAGGGTATAATGAGTTCTTTAAGGTAAGATGGCGCCTGCCCATTAAGGGCTTTGTAGGCGAGAAGAATAATTTTAAATTCTATCCTGTGTTCTATAGGGAGCCAGTGTAAGGCAGCCAGAACAGGAGTAATGTGGTCCCTTTTCCTAACTGGTTAGTACACGAGCTGCAGCATTTTGAATCAGCTGAAGCGACTTGACTGACTTCTTGGTACACCCTGATAATAAGGAGTTACAATAATCCAGCCTTGAAGTAACAAATGCATGGACTAGTTTCTCTGCATCGTTTTGAGGCAAGATATGCCTGATTTTTGCAATGTTACGTAGATGGAAGCGGTCCTTGAAATTGATTTTATGTGGGTGTTAAAGGATCAATCCTGATCAAATATAACACCAAGATTCCTTACAGTCTCACTGGAGGCCAAATTAATGCCATCCATAGTTAATATATCTTTAGATAATTTGTTTCGTAGATTCTTCGGGCCAAGTACAATAACTTCAGTTTTGGTCGTGTTTAACATCAAAAGATTTAAGGTCATCCACGTTTTTAAGTCCTTGAGGCAGTCTTGAATTTTATTTAGATGATTAATTTCATCAGGCTTGATTGATAAATATAGTTGAGTATCATCCGCATAACAATGAAAGTTTACAGAATGATTCCTTATAATATTGCCTAACGGAAGCATATATAGTGTGAACAAAATAGGTCCAAGCACTGAGCCCTGTGGCACTCCATGGCTAACTTTGGTTGGCATGGAAGATTCATCGTTGACACGTACAAACTGAGAGCGTTCAGATAGATAGGACCTAAACCAGCCTAAAGCAGTTCCCTGTATGCCAACTAAGTGCTCTAGTCTTTGCAATAGGATATCATGGTCGATAGTATCAAATGCAGCACTAAGATCGAGCAAGACAAGAATAGAGACAAGTCCCTTGTCAGAGGCTATTAGAATGTAATTTGTGACTTTAACCAGAGCTGTCTCTGTGCTATGTTGTGTTCTAAAGCCAGACTGAAAATCTTCAAATAAATCATAGTTTTTTAAGTAATCACACAACTGTTTTGCGACTGCTTTCTCAAGAACTTTTGAGAGGAACGGAAGATTAGAAAGGTCTATAGTTGGCTAAAACCTCTGGATCGAGGTTGTGCTTTTTAAGAAGTGGTTTTATCACTGCTACTTTGAATGATTGTGGAACATAGCATGATAATAAAGACGTATTCATAATATTTAATAAAGAAGTGCTAATTAATGGAAACACTTATTTTAACTGCTTAAGAGTGTGTCAGTGTGCAGTCTACCATCCTCTTAAAATACTCTGTCCAACAATATCAGTCTCATGAAGAAAGGTTTTTTAACACTTACTCAAAATAGCAGGGAAACATGCATTCTTGTTCTCAGGAGGGGACATTGACAGAGGAGTACTGGAAAAGTACACAGTAAGTACTTCATAGTACTTGTGGGGATAGTTTCACTAGTACTGAGTCCAACAGGATCGATCTCAAGAAGAACTAATGGCAACAACAAATAATTCCCTCATCAAACTTAGCAGAAGTGGCTTGATTTTGTTCTCAGCAGGGGACTTTGACAGAGTATTTCTCCAAAAATACACAGTAAAAGTACTTCAATGTGTTGTAAGTAGTAGGCTAACTAATACAAAGTCAAACATTATCAATTTCATTAAGAACTAATGGTAAAATTATATTTTTATCTTTCATAAAATACAGCAGAAAAACATGCATTATGTAAGGAGGGGACTTTGACAGAGGATTACTCACAAAGTAGACAGCAAAAGTACTTCATTTTATTTCTGGTAGAAGTCAAAGTAGAACCGAGTCCAACAGTGTCAGTTTTCTTAAGAACTTGTGGTAAAACATATTTGCATCACTCGTCAAATATAGCAGGACTGAAGAGCAGCTGATTTGAAAAAACAAACTCGAGAGGAGGCTGAGTGACCGCAGTGCAGAATCGCTGTTGCCTCGTTTAAATCTCCTAACAATGTTGTCCATTTTAGACAGAGGCTTATTATATTTACAGCCCTTAGTAACATCCATTTTCTGGGCTCAATATGTGTCTTGGCCGTTTTCGTTGTGATCGCTAAATTCACCTTGTTTCCCTTTGTTTATAATATTATCACCGTTCCAAGCAAGTGCTTTTGTTTTGAAATCACTTCCGTGGGTCTCGCCCCGCCCCTCGCTCCAATGACCATTTGACCATTTAGGAAGGTAAAAAGCAAAAACGCCTCTTAGACGCTCTTCCGTTTACATGTTTAATAAAGAAAAACAATTGGACGGTAGATACACGGATTATACCACTTGCTCGTTGTATCGCTTCCCGTCTGGTGAAAGGACCAGGACCAAACATATCAGGTAATATACATGTTTTGCATGGAACATAGTCAAGTTAGCTACCTAGCTAGTAGCGAGCACGTTAGTTAGCATTACATTACATTACTTAGCCTTGTCATTTGTATTAGCCTTAACATGTAGTAAACCAAAATGTTAAACAGTAAGAGTAGTCATGATAAGTATTTTGTGAAACATTTGAAGAGTAGCCTATCGCCCCCTCCATCAGGTGCTAAGGGGGCGGGAGGTAGGCTAATGCCACATTAGCATCGGGGATCTTTTCTACTTCTTGCTATCTGCACAAATGGTTAACATTGAACATTAAAATATCAGGCAGTTCAGGGAGAGTCGAAGGAAGGCGGGCGGGCAGGCAGGCAGGCAGCAAGCTTTGCATGACATTCTTCTGGACGTGTTTCATTGTGATGATAGTGAGGGTGAGTCAATCTGTTTGTTGGAAAGACAGTAGTTGATTGATTACTGAAGAGAAAATTATTAAAAGAGATAATTATTCAAAGTTTTGGTACTTTAAAGTGTTGTTACTGACCTTTTTCTCTTTTATTTTCTTTACCTCACCTGTAACTGCTGAGACCCTGAGGAACATGCACAATGGACTGACCAGCTCTGTCAACCTGATATCCACTGTACGTAATAGTATTTGGTTATGGTATATTATTTATATACCTCAAAGGCACAATGCACCCCCCAGAGACACACATGTATTGAGTGTGATATTTTGCATTGATCATGTGAAATCATCTTTACATACTAGAAAACTGTAGGAGCGGCAACTTGTTTTGAAATTGAATTTTGAATATCCGATAATAAAGTTGATCTGTTTTCTTTATTCTTCTCTCTTCCCAGCTCCATCCATCACCATTCTCTGTTCCTGCAGGTCCTGCTTGTTAATCAACAGTGCTTCCCCTATATACAAATAGTGGCGGCGCAGCGCCGCTGCTGAAATATGAGCGCCGCTGCTAGGGGGCGCCAGCCAGGTATTTTCTTAAAATAATAATAATAAGTGGCGACCCTTTTTCATTTTTGATTGTTTGTTATGTGGATTTGTAGTATTTGTGTTACTGGCATAGGCGACACAGGCGGTCGCCTAGGGCGCCAGATCTGGGGGGCGCTGCGCTGGTAGCTCTGGGAGGGAAAAAACCTTTTTGACCGTTGGCGCTCATCCAAATGTTCGGCCTTGATGTAACGACATTCATAATTAAGTAAATGTAACACCCTTTTCACCCCGGTTACACATTTAATTTGCTCTGTACGGTGGGCGCTGTAAGTGATGAAAGTGGGTGATGTTGGCTTATCAGGCGCCCGCAACTCACAGCCAAAGTGCGAGCGTGGTAGCGAGAGAGCGCACCGGTACCAGCGCTGTTGTTATTAGAATCTGGTGCTAGCTGCGCTAAAGGATATAAGAAGTAGATGTTTCTACAACCAGGGTAGAGGAGAACTCTCCTGTCGGACTGAGAGGCTCAGTGAGGTTAAGGACTCTCTGAGTATTTAGATAGTTAATTTTAGTCTAAGTTATCTCAGTGGGTCTCAAACGTTTTGACCACAAATTATGTAAACACATATTTCCAAGGCACTCCTTTATAATTATTAGGATAAATAAAAACAGGTTTGAAATCATTCCAATGTATACTATAGGACAATTAATCAAAAATATTGTTTAAAGTTGGAGAGATACACAAATATGCATAAATAAATAAATGTCAGCTCGGTAAAATAAGATATGAATGAACAACAAAAATAAAATAAGCTACATTTATTTGTAATTGGCTATGGTAGGTTATTGGTTATGTTCACATTCTTATTTGATTATTAAAATGTAAACCGATCTTTTTCATATGGGCGTTTTAGAGTTGTGTCCCCTAGATCAGGTCTCTAGTAATTGTGTGCTCAAAGTGCATCACATTGAAGCATTTTACTGTAAAATGTTAAAAACAAAATCTTCCCGGGGGGTCATACCCCCGGACCCCCCTAGAGGATGTGACGTCCACCCCCCAATTCAAACATGTTCATACAATACTGAATACATTTGAAGCCATTTTGACGTCTATTACCTATGTCAATAAGTTTCTGTTATTGCAGTGAATTTGTCTTTTGTAGAGATTTTTCATTTATTCTTTACACATAAAATGTCGCCTAAAATCTCACCTAGGGCAGCAAATTGTGTAGAACCGGCCCTGGTACTAGGCCTCAAGAGCCTTTCTTGTGCCGACACATAGAAACAAATTGGCGGGGCGCACTTCGCAAGCGCACACACAAAAAAATTCCACGCGCTCCGCGCTCACATTATGCCGTGCCTTAGCACCGCTGCTAGGACTCCATCCTAGGGGAAACACTGATCAATGCTCATATTTTTTTACACAATTACAAATAAAGTCAATGTATTGCATGACATGAAGTTGTGCTTCATTCTGAGTCAATAATAAATTCATTCTGCCTTCAACTGCAAAATTATTGTGGACTGCACCGACATCCATGTAGCTGCCCCCCAGTAAGAATGGTATGTATGGAAAAGAGAAAGGGCCAAGTGTATTTGAGTGGACAAAAGAGAAAGGGAGCTTAGCTGTTAATCAGTCCAGGGAACTGAAAACTACTAACTCCACTAACCCACTGAAAAACAGTCCGTAGACAGGGTGTCCGCGGGGTCTTAAAAAGTATTAAAAGTTGATAAATCAATTTAGCGAAAATTAAGGCTATTAAAAAGTATTAAACGGCATTTTCCAAGGTATTAAGAGTGTTCACAGCAACGACAACATGAAACACCCTTTAATTTACTGAAACGACATGTCGGGAAACCCCACAAGGCGGCCCCATGCATAGCGTGCCGTAAAATGCTGCTTATTATTTTAAGTTTCGTTGCCTTGCTCCGCTCTGTGTGTGTGTGTGTGGGGGGGAAATAAACGACTACGGTAACGGGTCCCAAGGTGGGTAGACCGGCATACGCAACGCTCTGGGGGTCCAACGGCTCCGTGTGTGCCCTATATGATCATTTTCTGATAACGATGAAAGAGCCCGCCTCCCTCTCCCCACGTCTCCTGCTGCTGCTGGGCTGTCAGAAGAGGGGGAGAAAAAGAGAGGCAGGCACCGTTTAATAAATATTCTTATATTCTTATACAGAGAACAGAGTCGTTATCAATTTGTTTTAAAGCTCAACAAATAACAAAGAAGACCTCTGACCGGCACTTTTCTAATTTTGTACGGAAGATTTAAACTTTAATGGACATGTTGACCGGCGGAACATTTTTTTTACGGAAACTGCCGCACGGTCCCCTCGTTCCTTGGAAGAGGCGGAGAGGTGGGTGTTTTTCATCTGCTGGTGGCGCAACCATGGCAACCATGCTCCGGGGTCTTCTTCGCTGCTTTTGGTGTATTTCAGGCGGCAGCAGCGCCACTTACAGGCCTGACATATGTACTACATCGTTTCCAGCATTTCCAGCGGTCTAGTGTGAACGGACACGTTAATGAATCGAATGCGTGTGAACGGAAGCCTTTTTTGCGCTTGCGTATGCGTTTTACCGTGTGGGGCCGGGGTCTAAGCCAAACTATATCCGGTCACAGAGATCTGCTATTTTAAAGTAAAGTCAACACATATAGACCCTAAATATAGTCTATATTAAGAACGAGAAAAGTCTTAACATATATATCCTTTTTTGTAAACATATGACAAATGTGTGAGGGTGATGACGTCAGAGCATCGTTCTATGTGCCAGGGCTTAGCCCCGGACAGCCCCAGCCCAATTTAACCCCTGGGTATGTGTGAGGGAGCTCCCTATATGGCATTACCCCGCTGAAGCTCACCAAAGTTTAACATATTTCATAGTTCAAAGTTTTGTCAATTGTTTTGTTTATTGATCAAATACTGGTTTCTCATGGTTTCTGAGGAGTTTTACTGGAATGAAAGAGCACAGTACAGAAGCAACAAAGCAGCATACTGCATTAAACCTGACCTTCACAGAGAGGTTGAAGTTCATGTGGAGAGAAGGCTTCAGTAGTCTGTCTGCACTCTGTTTAGCTGTGCTATCTTACAATCAATATAGTCAATGTGAGGTAAAGTGTGTTGCCAATGTAACCGGTTAGAACACAAAGTTGCGATGAGGTCTTAAAATGTATGGAAAGGGTCTTAAAAAAGGTCTTAAAAGGTATTAAATTTGACTTCAGGATTCCTGCATATACCCTGGTAGAGATCTAAAGGCGTAGTTGTAGTTCAGTCCAACGTTTCATTTGGATTCATTTGACAACAGTCAACTATTTTCATAAAGAATATATATATTTTTCAAATTCAAAGTCAACTTTATTGTCAATCTTACTCAGTTTGTGTTTATAGACAGAGATCAAAAAGACGTTTCCAAAAATCCCAAATACGAAAAATAAAATTATACAATTTACAGATATTTTTACAAATATATATATCCTATATACACCATGTATAATGATGGTGTATGATGTAGAAGGAAGATAACAAGTAAATATAGAGTTACATACAGATCCATGTTACAGCAAAAGATGGAATAACTAAGAAGCACGCAGACGCAGTATAATAATAATTACATGCAACAATTAAATAACTGCTCAGCATCTCCACCAAAATCCCAATCTGCTGTGTCCTGTTTTCTTCCCCTCTGCATAACACCCCATCACACATACGAAACACAACGCAGAGTCCGAGGGTGTTAAGCGTATGTTTATTTAAATGTCCTCCTCTCTACTGGCCAACACAGGGAGCATGTGCTGGGTGTAGTCTTTGGGGATGGGGAGGATGATCGCCTCCTTCGTGGTCCACAGTAGCAGAGACTCCGGTCTGTGATGTGCAGGTGTTATATAATATACAATACATTTTTGAAAAACATTTGCTCAACAAAAAAAAAGGATTTGGTCAGGATATAGAGTCAGTGTGTAGTTTATTAATTAATCAATGCTCTCTACATTAGGAAAACACATACCAGTGTACCAGAGGGAGTCACACACAGCTGTGCCTAGATAACCAAAATCCTTGAATCTACACACAGCAAATAAACTCAAATGACACAACGAGATGTAAAAGGAGCTCACACATATAATCAATATAAAACTGGCCGCTTCAATCTGAAGAGCAACTGAAACAAAACACGGGAGTGTATCTTGTTCTTGTGAACACTAATGTTATCCACAGCATACACAGAGACCACGAAGTTCTTAAGGAGAAAACTAGTTGCTAAAACAAAACACGTTAGTGTACCTTGTTAGCTAATGTTAGCTAGCTGACATTAACGTTAAACATTGCACTCATATCACTCACTGAAACCTTGTAAAGCCGGTCCCGCATGCTGGCTCTTACAGAACCGACTAACTCCCCTTTCGTGTATGTACAGCTCTCAACATGACCAGACTTGTAGTGATTTTCACCTCGTTTTAAACTTTTTCACCTCATTCTGAAAGAAACAGGTGAAATTTGTTCACGTGACGGCCATCTTTGTGATGGTGACGCGTATTGTGCGAGACCAGAGACCTGTAGTTCACTGAGCGGTTTCTCACAAAAAAATGTGTAACTTCACAATTTTACTACACATTTTTATTTTTTTGACTTGCAAAATGTTCTTTTAATTTGACAAACATCATATCTGTCATTCGTGGCACAATTCAAACGGGATCGAAAGATGACTTTTCTCTCTCCGTTGACTTCAATGTATAATTTTCCGCTTCCGGGGTCCCATGGGTCGGAAGTAGATGGGCAGGACTTCGCCTCTCTATGGCAACCTAAAACCCCTCTGTTTCCATAACAACAATTCACATGCGCCTACCCCCCCCCGTTGACAATTCAGATTTCCGGAAAATGTAAGTGTCGGGGTGGGCCCTGGTAAATCAAATGCCCGCCCAGAGACGTATGTCTGCCGCCGGGTCTGTCCCTGGGACTGGTCTCTTAGCCCTACTGGCTTTGGGGTGTTTCGCCATGTTGATTAACTAAATAAAAAACCTCACTGGCTGTGCTAGTGCACAGGTCCCAGTCCAATCCTGTGACAACACTGGTTACAAGGTTTTAGTTCCACGATACCACCAAACATCTACTCTGAGATACGGCATTCTAGACAGTCATTTCTGGGAGAAGATTTTGGTCAGTTACAACAGTTGTAGAATTTCATCACTTAAAAGTTCCTACTTCAGTACCTTTGGGTGGTCTGTTCTAATGCAGTGATAAAGTCCCTGAAATGGTGTGAAAACCCGTGGAATATCAATAACTCATTATACTAATGTATCTTCAATTCTGGTCTACTTGAAGAACTATGCTAACTCCTTTAACAGTGTGTGGAACCTTGGGTGCCCAAGCATGTGATAATTACTCCCTCCTTTAACAAGGACTTTAAAAACAGAAGTCATTTCATTAATGGTTTGTAGTTCAATTCAGGAATTTTCACTTATGGCAGATATGTTTCTCCTTTAAAGTGGACCTATCATGCTATATTTGAATAATATAGTGTAGGACCATATATAAGGCATATTTATACTATCAAAATACCAAACAGATCATGCATTTTAGCCATTCCTCATTTCGCTCAATTTAACACTGCCTTTCACACTCGGATTCAGTGAGAACAGTACCATCTGGTGGCCTAAAATATGTACTACAGCGTCTCCAGCGCTTTCGAACGTCAATGTCCGTGGCTGTCTCCTGGTGGAGTTGGCCCAATAGAGAACCGCAGTGATGCGTCGTAAAACCCGGAAGTAAACTTCTTCCGGTTCCTTCTTGAAAAACCAATGCAAATTCTCCATAGGATTTTGGAAAATAGCTCGAAATAAGGTCTCTGGTTGACACAGGGATCACGTTTTGTTCAGCGGGATAATCTCCACATGTCAACCCTACTTTTATAATTTCTGAATCATAAATCTAGTCGCCAAAAGCTAAATGCTAACGTTATGCTATAAACGTACTACAAGCCAGAACAGCAGCAGGGTCGCACGACTTCAACGTCACGCCAACTTAAGATCATTTCAACTGACTTGCACTGAAACTGCACTTTGAACACTTTAAATTAAATATATTAACATTTTAAACTGTATACCCCGGTTATCTAGGCCCTTTTTGTTTTGTTTAATGTATACCACGTTTATGTAGGCCCTTTTTGTTTTGTTTTATGTATACATGTCACACTGTGGGAAACGATATTTCTGGATGTATAACACATGTAGAATTTTTGACAATAAAGCTGAATTTGACTTTCGCGTGCTTGCATATTTTAACAAAGCTTTTCATTTTAGCCACACTGAATTTAACTAGAAGTCATGGCTGTGTCAATTACCAGTCTGATATCGTTTTACAAAGATGACAAGAAGAGTGTAGACAGAGGAGAGAACCACTACAAGTCAGGACACGTAACAGTGCAGCCTAGATGAAGGTGTGCTTACCGGTGTTGTCAGGGCTAGCATGAGGGACAAGGTTTATAGTGTCGGTGAGTAGTGATAGCAAGAGTACCGTTAACCTAGAGTTAATTTATTCACATTAATTCCCATCAACAAATCAATTGTATGTGTCACATGAAATCTTTATTAGGCAAGGCAAATTTATTTATATAGCACTTTTCAACACAAGGCAATTCAAAGTGCTTTACAAAAAATGAAAGACATTAAGAAAATGGCATTTAAAATCAGTCAATAAAAAGAAAAGCTAATCAAATAAACATTAAAAGAAAAAAATACATGGATAAAAGTTACAGTGCAGTCTAAGATATGAATAGTTCAATTAAAAGCAGCGACAAAAAGAAAGGTCTTCAACCTGGATTTAAAAGTAGTAAGAGTTGCAGCGGACCTGCAGGTTTCTGGGAGTTTGTTCCAGATATTTGGAGCATAATAACTGAACGCTGCTTTACCATGTTTAGTTCTGACTCTGGGGACAGAAAGCTGACCAGTCCCTGAAGACCTGAGAGATCTGGATGGTTCATCATTTAGCAGGAGTTCAGAAATGCATTTTGGTCCTAAACCATTCAGTGCTTTATAAACAGCAGCAGTATTTTGAAATCTATTTTTTGACACACAGGAAGCCAGTGTAAAGACTTCAGAACTGGAGCGATGTGATCCACTTTCTTAGTGTTAGTGAGGACTCGAGCAGTGGCGTTCTGAATCAGCTGAAGCTTTCTAATAGATTTTTTAGTGAGACCTGTGAAGACACCATTGCAGTAGTCCAGTCTACTGAAGATAAAAGCATGGACATATTTTTCCAAATCCTGCTGTGACATTAGTCTTTTAATCCTAGATATGTTCTTTAGGTGATAGTAAGCTGATTTAGTAACTGTTTTAATGTGACTGTTGAAACCAATAACTAATTTAACCCGCTGACAAGAGAGCCCACCTCCGAATATCGTGACTGGCTGAGGGACAGACTCGGGGGCAGGTTTTCAGGAATCTCTTGGCTTCTCTCCCCCGAGCCAGAAGAGGAACACTACAGCTTGGAAACACGTACTGTTCCTGAAATTATCAAATCTGTTGGGCATCAGGGACCTGAGGAAATTGTGGCAAGCATCGCATTGTCTGAAGAGCAACAGAGGGCAATTCAGGTGGCTACCACTGGTCAGCGAACCAACCCAAACTGGCATTTGTTCAGGAAAGGAAGGTTGACTGCCAGCAACTTTGGGGCTGTCCTGAGGTCAAAGCGTGTGACTGCTTCGCTTATTGCCAGGGTGCTCGGGCAACAACAGGCCCTTGATGGTGTTTTGTCTGTACAGTGGGGGACTATGAATGAATGTGAGGGTGTCGGGGCATTCACCACTGCAACCCAGGTGCAGGTCCATGAGTCAGATTTGTGGCTCTCCCTATCAGGAACGTTGGGGGCATCTCCAGATGGTCTGGTAGAGTCTTCCGCTGTGCTGGAGGTAAAGTGTCCCTACGGAGCCAGGGAAATGACAATTAGTGAAGCATTGCAAATCAAGGGCTTCTGTGTCAGTAAGGAAGGATAAACATTCAGCCTGCGTGAGGAACATCCTTACTGGCACCAAGTGCAAGGTCAGCTTCACCTCACTGCAAGGAAGAAGAAATAAAAAAATTGTGAATTGTTTTTAATTTACATTTACTCGCCTTTGCAATGTTGTGGTTGTTAGAGTGTTAGGTTTCCTGTCAGCTCGTCTGTTGGGAAGATATAAAATATTAGTTTCATGGAAGTCACACCGTCACATATACTGTAAGAGCATTAAGACATACAGTACATAGGCTAAAACAAAACATCTAAAGATATAACCTTGCACTTTGATAAGTCTCGTGAACATTTTCACTATTTTGACATTTTTATAGATGAAAATTGAACTAAAGAAATAAATGGTAGATCAATCCATATTGAAAATAGGTGTCAGCTGCTACACTAATTATGATAGTTATATTTCTTAATTAATTAAGATAAGATATTACTGTATTGATCCCAATTTGGGAAATGTTTGTGTTGCAGCAGCATAACAAGAAAAACAAAATATAAGTTATTATATATACAAAAGTATGTGAGGGATGGAATATTAAATTGAATATAAATGTAAAATGTACATGTGATTTTACGTCCAAGAGAAGCTATGGAGCCGAGAGTTCTCTGCCAGCCAGAGGTGATTTGTTATTAGTTCAATATGTCAAACTGATTTCCCTGACTACAATCTTTAGTTACATGGTGAAACGTTATGCTGCTTGTACTAATTAGACTTATCATATAAGCCACACAGGTTTTAATAGGATGTATTCATTATCTTTACTTATGTTGCGGTCTTTTCAGCAGCGCCATCTCTAAAACGGCGATACAGTCACTACCCATCATTTACATTTCACCATGACATGGACAAAAATGTAACGTCAGCTTACCTCATGGCACGAATCCAGACTCTCCTTTGGAAACCATTGGCCGGGAAACGATAGAACAAGCATGTTTCATGCGAAGACCTGTGGCTGCAACCCGGAGCATAGCAACAAACCATTGCGTAGCTAACTAGTAGCGCTAGCTTTAGCTAACGTTAGCTAACGAAATGAACTGCCGAGTAAAATTGGAAAACACTGGTAATTAATTATTCTATAATTTGTAAAACTACTGTGTTAAAAACGACAATTTCAAAAATACAGATTCTAATGGTCAGATATAGATATACAGATACTAAAGATAGGCAGGTACTTGCTTTCAAGCAGAACACAGGGGGAAAAAAACTTAGCGGGAGTGTTTACGTGTTCTGCGTAATGACGGACAACGGCCTCGACAATTTCTGTAGTCCTATTCAGCCACTCTGTAACAACCATCGTTTTTCAGACACGTAAACTCTTCAAAAATCCCCAGTGGGGTCACTGCTGACGTATTTAATGTTGTAGAACAAAACGTGACTTATCTCTTAAATTTGTGTCAACCACAGACCTTATTTCGAGCTATTTTCCAAAACCCTATGGAAAAAATGCATTGCTTTTTGAGGAAGGAACCGGAAGTGCTAAAAATGCTAACTTACTTCCTGTTTTTACGACGCGTCACTGCAGTTCTCTATAGCCGTAGAGCAACTTCTGTGACGACATAAAAGTGTTCAAATCTGGATCAGTCTGTGTCAGATGCGTTGCAGACCCTTTTTTTAGAGATTTGGGTATGGAGGAAAATAAAGAGGGTTGTGTTTTCTGACACTTGGTGAGTTCCCTGGAACACATATTCATGTATAACAGACGTACAAAAGTGCATTTTGCATGATAGGTCACCTTTAATTAACATCTCTTAATTTCAGATCATTACTACACATTACTACTAATCTGGTGCCGTGCGCTCCCTGTGAAGCTGCAAGTAAGATTTAAAATATCTGCAGGGTGGGTCGAGCGACCCCTTCTCCCTGAACGATATTTGTTGTCAAAAATATGCACCATCACAATGAGTGCAAGGCCCTGCATGTATTACTCCCAATTATATTAGTTTTTCAAAATTAAAATTTGCAATCGTTCTTTGCCCAGTGTCTTTTACAACTCTACATCTTGGATGACAAACAAATGTTATTTCCACCTTAACAGTTCTCCTGTGGTAATAACCATGCTACAATGGTGAAATCAATATTTTAGATTGGAATACTATATTTGGCTTGGTTCTAGCTCTACCTTTAAATTTCCATTCAAATAAAGATTTGTCTGCTCTTATAGAGTGGTCACTAAAACTATCCCTTTAAACTGTAGATTTATTTTGTAACAAATTAAATCTTCCCCAAATTCGCACATGAATTGGAATCTCTTAAAGAATAATTTGTTTATATGATGAAAAGATTTAATAATATGTTCTACCCTCAGTGTGTTTTAGGATTATTTAATAGTTTCTTCTTTCTTACTTTATACATTTACCAATTGATTAATTCATGGCTAAAAAATATTTTTCTTTACGTATTTCTCGTTGGTCAATATGTGTGTTTATGTGTAAACTCACTCACTCCCGTTTTCCTTCTCTCCCCCTCTGGTTGTCAAGCCACGACCCCCTTACGTTCTGCCGGACCATGCCAACTCCTCCGTCCTGTCCTCTCCTCCGTCCACCTTCTCCTCAGTCCAGCCGCTCTTGGATCCTCCCGCTGTAACTCTCTTCAGTGGCCCAACTGCTTTGCATTTCATCTCCTCCTTTACAGTCTCTTCACTGTTTCATGGAGGGCGTATTCCGCTCTCATGTCCCACACTCTGCTCTTGTGCCAAATCTCGTGGCTCAGCTTAGAACTTCATGTCCTGTCTGAGGGACCGATGAGAGTGTGAATTTTTATGTCAGCTGGTTTTGGTTCTGGATGCAGTCTTGTCGTTGTTTTTTCAGCTCAGATATCTCGGGACGCATTACCTATAGTTAATTCTAACACACTGAGGTAAAATAAATCCAATCTTTCCCGCTCTATTTTCCTAATCCTACTATCTGTCTTAGGGTAAATGTAATCTAAACCCAATGAATGTCTACTAATGGTTTTACCATATCCCTAAACATCGTTTCACCCACTGTAACATGGCTACTCCAAATAACTCTTTCAGGAACCATTTTCTTCTATAAATTGAAATACCTACATGTTTCAAGCACTACATATTCCACACCCTATAAAAGAACGTCCCCATATTTTCTCCATCACTTTAAATCTCACTGTTATTTACAACATAAGTAACTTTTATGACTGGACATATCTGTGCAATGTCGCCACAATCTGCTGTGGAATTTTGTTCATAGAGTTTGTACGTACAAAGCTGTACTTGTGGGTAAGTAGCCTGTTTCTACTGTAATCATTTTCAATAATTGTGCTCAGATCGGTCACCAGCCGGTTGTTCATAAACTTAACAGGGGGTGTTTCTGGTACAGACTAAAACATGGATCCAGTGTATTTGGAGATTCCCCTAATCTGTACATCACCATCACTTACAATTTGATACAAGAACTGCATATAGGGGGGGTGAATCATCTTGATTATAACCGCCTCACCTATGGGAACGAGTATTTTGTAACTCCTCCTCTTGTTGCTCAGCTGATCTTTTGGCTCTGGGGATAAGTGAAAGTCTCTGAAACACAGCTGGAGTTTTGTTAGTGATGTGGGCATTCTCTATGAGTGAACTAATGGATCCATGTCTTTCACGATATTGTACTCCCCTTCCAACCAAGGTTCCAAGTGTAATGAGCACAATCAACAATGCTATTCTGACTCTTATCCCTAGGGGACCCCACAATTGGTTTGGCTTTGTTCTTGACATAATCTCTATTTTATCCCTGGTTGTGTCGGTTACAGAATTTAAATAATGAGTACAAATATAACGTATACAAAAATTGGACTCTCTTTCAGATGTAAAACAAAAAAAAAAGGTTTTCACTTTAGTGTACAATCTATAAAAATCTACAGATAATTCGTCTTTTGAGCTGTTTCTATCTTAATCTTCTATTTATTGTTTTGTTCCAGCTCTGCCAAATCAGTCCTAACTCCCAATAATTTTCTGGAATTTGCCAGTGAAGGGTGACAATGTGTGAGGTGGTGTCAATTTGCTCCTTTTTCTTTACCTTTAAACCGGAGCGCGTGTGAAGTTCGTTACAACTTCTCACGGTTCCGACCACCGGGATCAGCTCACTGTGTTTTGTGAACTTTCACCCTCACCCAATCACCTGGCCGAACAGGAGTCTCTTCTGGTGTCTCCTCTGGTATCTCTGTAGCTTTCCTAGCCTGTGGTTGCGTTCGGATAGTTTAAAAATCAGCCCCTAAGTTCTAACCCTATCTCCTATTCCTTGACCTCTGAGTGAAACGTCACGGGGTTAAGGGATAGTGGATAGGAGAATTCAAAAGGACTTAGGAGAAGAGACTGCGGTACTTTAGAGAATCCGAATGCACTTTCACTATCCGACGTGTTTATGATGCGCCAGCGGACGTCATTGTGTGCGTCGGCTGCTGTGGGGAAACTATGGAAATTACAGTTTTATATACAGCGGACTACAACATGGATGTTTAATAAGAACGACAGACTCTTCTAGAGACTGCACCGTGCTCTGATGCTGTTGCTTTATGCTTTATGAACAACAGAGAAACATATTCTTCATTACCAAAGTTGGAATTGAAACAAAAAAGTGAAAGTTATGCTCATCACCCTCTCCCTCCGGTCCACATTAATACAAATGATCCCAATACGTATGATTGTATGAACTATGAAAATATTTTAGAATCTATACAAATGTATTTATTATAAACGTTAGTCTTTAACACCTATCACTGTGTATATCACCATTCAAACATCTTTTAAAAGTTGAACAAACCCCACACACAGCTCAGTGAAATGTTGACTATTTGATAATTTCCGTAAAAACTAACTTTCATATTTCTCTTTTTGATTATAATACTGATGAACGTTTAAAATAAAGCACTTTGGCAACTTACCACATAAGTTTTAAAATGCTTAATAAGCACCGTAACTTTCATGATATAATTTCTCCGTCATCGTTTGTGTCCGTGAACGGCCGACTGTTGTGTGACGTCAAATGCTGCGGCTGTAAGGCATTGTGGGGCAGCATTTTCTCCTCTCCTTTCGGTTAGGGAGGTCCAGTGGTTCCTAAGCTAAAGGAGATTATAAAAGGAAGTTTGAAACCTCCTTTCCTATCATTCTAGAGAATTCGAACGGCACTTATCATGGCTGCCACTGGGAGATTTCCGGGTCATTTCACTCGGTTAGGAAGGTTCCTAAGCAAAATGGACTATTCAAACGCAACCTGTGTGTCATGTTTGGGGAAAATAGGACCCAAGTGCAGTTAAAAAATACAAAAAAGGTTTGTTAACAAAAAGCTTTATTATAAAGAGCCGAAAAAACCAGAAACTAATTAACAGAAACAAAACTCGGGAGCACGACAGACAGGAACAAACTTACATACGGGAACAGGCAGGCGACACGGACAAGCATGGGTGACAGGGACATGAAATGACGATGAACAGACATGGAACACAGGGGAAGACAAGACTAAATACACAGAAGGGTAATCAAAGGACAAGACACAGCTGGCAGGGGAGGCAGAAACACAAGGGCAACAGGTGAACACAATGAGGCACAATCAGACACAGGAAGGAAACTAATGACAGGAAGGCAAACAGAGGGAGTAGGATCAGACAAGACACAAGGGGGAAAACATTTCAAAACAAAAGGTGGAAAACATAAATCCAAAACCATGACAGAACCCCCCCCCCCCTCAAGGGACGGATTCCAGACGTCCCAAAAAAAAAAAAAAAGTCCAAAACCTCTAGAAGGGTGGGTGGAGGGGGTCCGGAGGAGGGACTCGGACGGACATCCCGGGGCAAAGCATAATCCATTAAGGGGATCTCGGGCAGAAGGCCCGGGGGCAAGGCAGAGTTCAAGGAGGGGGTCTCGGGCGGACGGCCCGGGGGCAAGGCAAAGTTCGAGGAGTGAGGGGGCCGGGCTCGAGGGCGAAGACCACGGCTGGGGAACTCAGGAGGCCGGGCTTGAGGGTGAAGGCAGCGGCTGGAAAAGTCAGGAGGCCGGGCTCGAGGGCGAAGGCCGCGGCACTCAGGGGGCCGGGCTCGGGGGCGAAGGCCGCGGCTGGGGAACTCAGGGGGCCGGGCACAAGGACGGGCAGGAGCTGGTGGAACCCCCTGGCGGGGTCAGGGCACGGAGTTGGCAGGACTCCCAACGGAACCCCCAACGGAACAGGACATGGGGTTGGCAGGACCCCAGACGAAACAGGTGTCGGCTTCACCTCCAACGGCACAGGACAAAGGTTTGGCAGGACCCCCGGCAGAACAGTAGTCGGTGGGACCTCCAACGGCACAGGACACAGGGTCGGCAGGACCCCCGGCAGGAGAGTAGTCGGCGGGGACCCCAACGGGACAGGACACAGGGTTGGCAGGACCCCCGGCAGGAGAGTAGTCGGCGGGGCCTCCAACGGGACAGGACATAGGGTTGGCAGGACCCCCGGCAGGAGAGTAGTCGACGGGACCTCCAACGGCACAGGATATAAGGTTGGCAGGACCACCGGCAGAGGAGTAGTCCGCAGGACCCCCAACGGGACAGGACACAGGGTTGAAAGGACCCCCGGCAGGAGAGCAGTCGGTGGGACCTCCAACGGCACAGGACACAGGGTGGGCAGGACCCCCTGCAGAAGAGTAGTCGGCAGGGCCTCCAACGGCACAGGACATAGGGTTGGCAGGACCCCCAGCGGAACCTCCAACGGCACTTGAGTAGGGACTTGAGTAGGGACAAGAGAAGGGACTGGAGTAGGGACTGGAGAGGGGACTTGAGATGGAACTCGAGAGGGAACTCGAGAGGGGACTCGAGAAGGTACTCGAGAGGTGACTTGAGAAGGAACTTGAGAGGGGACTCGAGAAGGAACTCGAGAGGGGACTCGAGAGGAGACTCGAGAGGAGACTTGAGAGGGAACTGGAAAGGTGACTTGAGACGGTCGGCACGCCGACAGGACACGGGGAGCTGGCGTCGGCCGGTACGCCGACAGGAGACAAGGTGCTGGAGTCGGCCGGTAAGCCGACAGGACTCGGGGCACTGGCGTCGGCTGGAGAGTCAACAGGTGACGAGGAGCCGGAGTTGGGACCATGGCTGCTGGGCCCGGTACTTGAGCCGGAACCATGGCTGGAACTGGGGCCGGAACCATGGCTGTATGAGGCGGTTCTGGAGCAGGGACCATGGCTGCTGGGGCCGGCACTGGAGCCGGAACCATGGCTGCTGGGGCCAGAACTGGGGAAGGAACCATGGCTGATGGGGCCAGAACTGGGGCTGGAACCATGGCTGCTGGGGCCACGGCTGGAATCCTGGCCTTGCGTCTCCTAGATACCTTTTGGAGGCTCCGTGGACCTCCTAAGGCAAGGCGGGATCCAAAGAAGGGGTTTGAGGCTTGAGGCTGGCAATCAGGGCTGCTAGTAAAAATTCTTAGCTTCTCAGGCAACAAGCCCCTAAGCCAGGGCCTGCTGTTAACCTCCCTGTGTGCCTCGTTAAGGGCAGCCTCTTTGGCCTCTCTGGATGAGGCCCTCCTCCAGTCATTGAAAATACACTCCAGATTGTATTTAAGCTCATAAAGCTCTTGGCTAAATAAAAAAACTGCTGAGTCCATACTGGTCTGTTCGTACTGTCAGGTTTGGGGAAAATAGGACCCAAGTGCAGTTAAAAAATACAAAAAAGGTTTGTTAACAAAAAGCGAGCTTTATTATAAAAAGCCGAAGGCATGAACAAACAAGAAACTAATTAACAGAAACAAAACCGGGGAGCATGACAGACATGAACAAACTTACATACGGGAACAGGCAGGAGACACGGACCAGCATGGGTGACAGGGACATGAAATGACGACGAACAGACATGGAGCACAGGGGAAGACAAGACTAAATACACAGAAGGGTAATCACAGGACAAGACACAGCTGGCATGGGAGGCAGAAATACAAGGGCAACAGGTGAACACAATGAGGCACAATCAGACACAGGAGGGAAGCTAACGACAGGAAGGCAAACACAGGGAGTAGGATCAGACAAGACACAAGGAGGAAAACATTTCAAAACAAAGGTGGAAAACATAAATCCAAAACCATGACACTGTGTAGACAAAACTTGGATAATATTACTCAGAGCTCTGACATATTCATGCACTTCTATTCGTCTAACCTCTAAAACTGGACCACTCCCTCCTTGGAGAAGGCCCAAGCATCGGCATACCTTTTGTCGTTATGAGACCTATTGTTGAATACATGTTATTATTTATTAACTACAACGTCACTGAAATCAACATATCTCTATAATCACGACACTCCCTCCTTTGAGCATAACATGCTCAATTAATATTGCAATGATTACCCTATTCTGAACAGGACATGCAAAACCCATAACGTTGCATTAAATAAATATAACTTCTCCGTGTACCCATAAGACGTACAAAAAAAATCGTATGACTTATGGCTTTCTGATGGTATAAATGCATATTCACTAAAAATCTGCCATGAGCACAAAAATAGTTTACTTGTTTCTATAATGGCTTTTGTCATGGTATTATGCATCATCGTTGCTGCGAAAAACAATACCCCTGGTGTCGCTAATGCGTCTCAATAATTCTAGGATTAGAGGATTGGTTGATACTGATGAACTAACATATGATACAATAATATTTCTCCAAACTAGAGGGAAAATATGAACTATTCTCACAGAGGGTGACATGCATGAAGGGCTGGTGCCCCTCACTCAAAATGAGATATTGCCTTACGCACTACATTATAAATCAGTAAAGTTACTCAAGAATAAATAAATAAAAACTGATTCTTGAAACTGTTGTAAAAACCCTACAACTTCTTCATCCATGCCTCAAGACAGATACTTCAGACCGATTATACAATGTTGTTTATGAGAAAAATGTAATCTGACTCCATAAATCACATAATTGTTTGACTAAAAACTACACTTCCACTAACAATAAATGAAGTTCCCCTTTAAACACAGCCCCGGTCTTCTGACGGGGTCTATCTATGTACTGGCTGGAAAATGTTGTGCCAGTCTCTGTCGCTCCGTCACTGTTCTCCCGTTAACAGTCACTCTCTAGTTCAGCTGGGTTCTTGTTGACTTCTTCACTGGTTTGAGACAAGCGATCCTATCGAACACCTCCCTTTGTAGCCAGACTTCACCACAGCAGAATCAAGTTTCTGTTTTTCAGGTCTCAACAGCTCCACGACAGGTGCATCGTCGCCCCTTGAACTGCAGTCGGTGTAAACAGGAGGACTTGGTAAGGATCCTCCGTCTTGGGCGAGTACTAGGTTGCCGTCTTCATGTTCTGGGTGAAACCCATCGTCTTGACCTCACTAGCTGTGTGGACACAATAGTTTCTGTGTAGGGGAACAACGTCACTCGTAATCTCTATCCTTCTCATAATTACAAAAATAGTCTGCTAAATGTTCTAATCTGCTACTTCTAATCTGTGGATGCTTTATGTGTAAATGCAATATGCTACTCTCGATTTTTTAAATAACATTAAACCTCTCCCTCCTGTGGTGACAGATATGGCTCAATGTAGCTGGTTTTCAAAATACCCTTGGGCTGAAGATGCATCACATGGTGGTCTGGCCCTCTGAGCTTCCTCATTGTTGTGGTTGATACAAGGCTGTCAGTGGCATTTGGTTCATGTTTGGCAATGCTGTTCGTCTTTGACATCCCTGGGACCCCCTGGTTCTGTCGTAATCATGGAAACCTCCCCTGGGGTAACTGCATGGAGGGCCTTTGTTTGGTGCTTGTGGTGGGTGTTGCATTAGTAGTTGCGGGCAATCTCTGGTCCAATGGCCCATTTGGCTGCAATGGTAACATCCCTCAAACCGTAAACGTCTTCCTCTGCCTCTGCCTCCACGAAAACTTCCTGGTTGTCGGTTCTGCATCTGATTCTCTGGCACTATCTGAGATTATTTTACCTCATTCACACCAACGCAACACCGGTTCAAGCTATGTGCTAGAGCTTTTCAGATTCAGAACCGGTTCTTCGGTTTAGCTCCGGCTCTTTTCACACTGCCCAGAGTCCGACTGGTGCTGCGTCATTGCGTCATCGTTTGCGTCATGACGTAACCGTTTGCGTGCCCGCTTCATAAAGCCAAACCGTGCGGAAATCCCTCACAGCTGACACCGACAACAACAACAATGGCCGATTGCGCTCCAGCTTCCTCTGTACCTCTTCGGAAGACCAGATTCCCAGTAGGTAGCTGGTCTCTTCAGTGGACCACTGCTGCTTGTTAAGTTTCTCCATCGTTGTGTACAAACTGGATAAAACGCCAGCTTTTTGTTGTTGTTCAGGAGTTGATCCCGCCCCTGCCCCTGCCCCCGCCTCGACGTAAGTGTGACGTATGTGGTGCTTTTGCTCTGGCCGGACAATTTTTTGGTGCTCGAAATTAACCGGATTCCAAAGCTAAGAGGCTGCTCCGCTGCGGTGTGAAGAGAAAACCCGGTGCTTTTCAAGCTCCAGCTCCGAACCGGCCCTGAAATACCGTTGGTGTGAATGAGGTATTTGAGGTGCCTGCCCTGCCTTCTCTGGTTCTATGGCCATCTCTGATGTGGCTGCCATTTGCCTTGCCGCTTTCTTGTTTTTATTAGCTTCGGTATCTTTCTCAGCTATTTGTATCTTCAAGAGTCTCAGTTGTAGTGCTTCCATTTCTGTCTTTTGTGTTTGTCTTTCTTCTGTGATTTTTTCTCATCGTATGTTCTCTTCCATCAGGTGTTTTGATTTACTGGTTAGCACTTTTGTCCGTGGAAGCTCCATTCAACTGCAAGAGCTCTCCAACATTTGGAAAGGGAGGAGGGACTTCGGCCAGGTTTAGATACAGCTTCGGAGTTTGGATAACTGGAGCGTCTTTTGTTTTTTTCTGCTATGCCTTCCCTCACTGGCAGGTCCGCTACTTGGACCAGGTTTATGCTGTCTGCCAATAGGCTGGCATATTCCAGGTGGAGTATCAGACTTGTAACTCTTATAAACCTTTGTTCAGCTTCCCTCCATACATTTAGCTGTTGTAGGCATTGTTCATGCTCATAGTCGAGTACTGCTCTTCTATGGGCTTTTGTTGGTCCAGGCTGATCATTTGCTGGAAACAGTCCTCTCGTTTGCCACTGTTCCAACAGTTTCTCTATTTGGTTCCATGTCTTCTGTCTAAGATTTGGAACTGTTGTAGCATCTGATCTGATTTTTACCCTTTCCTTGATATCTGCAGTTGAGCCTGGCTCTGCGTCTGGTCTCAACTTAGTTTCTTTCGGTGACATGTTCTCTTCCTATTCGAATGAAATTATTAAGTTATCAAAGATTGAAGTACTAATCCTCTGACTATCACCTTCGTTCCCGATATATAATATCCTATGTCATCCGAACTTTAAATCTTGCTTCTTTTTTATTTTTTTTATTGTTAAAGAGCAACTTGCAGGTTTTTTTTCTTCTACATTTATGCTTATACTTGCTTGAAAATTACAATTAAAAAAGTCAATGCAGGATTTGATATGTTTTACGAGACATAAGGGCAGGAATTCAGAGGGAAAGGAGCAATTTTGAGCTCTGCTCTTAAAAACGGCTTTTTTTTAAGGTCATACGTCAAACGTGTCATATTACATCACAAAGGGGACACATTTCCGCTCTCTGACCGCGGGAATAGTTAGTAGTTGCGTTGAGCAGTTGTGTATTTTTCGGTAGTTTTACATTGTATTTCACCATTTGTAATCATGGTACAGTATTGTGTTTGTGCAGGTTGCACAAATACCAGCCTGTCAGGACATCGAGTCCACTATTTCCCTAACAGGAAAATAAAAAAAGCTAGCTAGCTTTCGGTCCTGGGTTCGTTTTGTGCAGAAAAAGAGACTGGACTTCAATGCTCCCCCCCTTCGCTGCTCTCCCCCCCCCCCCCCTCCTTCCCTGATCTGTTATGGATCAGTATCAACAGTCCTGCCAGTAACGTTACTATATTATCAATGCTACTTTAGTTATAGCCTGATATATGATAGCTAACTTTACAATGCTGTGATGTGACGTTAGCTAACATTCTGTAGCTAACGCCGATCACTCACACAGATAGCTGCCCCTTCTCTGCTCTCTCTCTCCCCTCCGGTACAGCTCCGAAGGTAGTGTGGAGTTGCATTAGGTAACGTTTATCAGGAAACCGTATTACATCTCTCTCCCCCCCTTCGCTGCTCTCTCTCTCCCCTCCGGTACAGCACCGTAACATAGTGTGGATTTGCATTAGGTAACGCGAGATACGGCTGATACTTGCGCATTAGTTTCTGTTATGGATCAGTATCAACAGTCCTGCCAGTAACGTTACTATATTATTAATGCTACTTTAGTTATAGCCTGATACAGGGGTCGGCAACCTTTTTGATATGAAGTGCCATTTAAAAAAGAAAAATGTTATCAGCGTGCCAACGATCAAGAATTATAAACGGGGGGGGGGGGGGGGTTGAGGAGCTTGACGCTCGTCAACTATCAGCAGGAGGGCGGGGGAGCCTCGCTGAGGGGAAGCAGTGTGTGGACCTGTCAGCGCAACTTACATGATGCCGAATTTAACAAACACATTTAAATACTTGGTTTAAACGGCATAATAATAAGGACGATCGTCCGTTCTGTGATTCTCCAGAACACACAAGTTATGATATTAGGGTCATGCAATGAGATGAGATCGCTGTCCCTTTAAGAGAGAGACAGAGGGGTGCGGCTTGTGCATGTGTGTTTGTGAATGGTAGAGCGACAGTGAGGGAACGTGTGTATGTTTCTGGAAGTGAAACGGGAAAGCAGAAAAACAGAGGTCTGTGATGTATTTTGTGAAACAGAAGAACAGCTATAAATGCAACGTCCTCCCAAGAAGAGCTCGCCTCTCTCCAGTCATTTAAGCTAAAGTGGGTTATTGAACCTGAAGCTTGTTGCTTCTGCCCTCCTCGAATACGGTCTGGGAGCCGACAGGAAAGTTCAACACACAGATGGCCAGTCCGCCCCTTTGTAACATATTATTTCGATGAAAGATGAGCAGATCGCCACTGGGCTTTCAACTAAATAAACACAGCCACGCAAAAACTGCGTCATTTGTACAGCTCCTTATGGGTACTGCAATTAGTGAAGTGCTTTCCTCCGTGGTGAAACGATCAGCACTGCACCACGGAGGAAAGCGGCAGAAAGTCAACTGGAGATAAAGAGAGCGGGGCTGCGTTGCGTGCATGGCTTCCTTCTGCAGGTAACGGGGAGACGCGCTCTGGCGGCGGTCTCGCGTTCAGGATCCGAAAATTAATTTAAATATTTTGCACACTTATTCCACTTATTCCTAGTGCTCAATTTCTCTCCGATGGCTGTTATTTCTTCTAATCCTTGGCTGCTCCTGGCCTCTTGGACGCCTAACAGGCTCATAATTATAAGGTTGTGGTCCGTCATATGCATTCGAATATACATTCAACTTCTTCTGTGTCTTCTGTGTCGAAACTAGCATTGGGATCCATGTTTATTAATATGTTACACCGGCCACTCTCCCCCTTGTTTCCCCTTTGTTACGTCACACGCGGGAGGTCACGTGGGGAGGCTTTTTTGATGCGGAAGTAAAAATGTCTTACAAAAACGACGCCAGATGTCACTGTAGTGTATATCTATGTATATTTTCTTGAAAATCTAGTGTATACATAATTTTCCTACACATGTATTCACAGGTGTCTTTAACCTGGAAGTTGCTCTTTAAAGTTTTTATCTTTTTTTAAGTTTTAGATTTTTTTTTTTAAAGTTTTAAATATTGTTTTTAAAATTATGATTTCAGTTTTTTGTAAAAAAAATAATAAAGTAAATTAAAAGATAAAAATTATGTAAATCTTAAAATCAGAAATGTTAACAATACAAATTGTACAGTGTATGGTTTTTACTTTGAAATATGAACATTAGAAATCTTGTGAAAATCTAAATCTGCTGTGTACAGTGCATACCGATGTGTATGAAATTATGCAAATGTCATAACTTGTGTTAGCTCCAATAAATTGGTGTTTGAATATTCTTCAGTCTAGTTTGAAAGACTATTATGTAAAGTTTCTAATCTTATAATTAGAAACCATTTGCAATTCTATCTTGGCGATGAAGCATGTGCTCTTTTATAACACTTAAAATTAAACTTCAGAATGTTATTGCTATCTTTCCCTACAACACACTCTCACTCCATAATCGTCCAGGAGTGACGTTTGGTCAGGGTCCCGTGGCATGCAGTTGTGATGCTCCTAGGATCCTTCAGCTTCATAAAGGGATGCAAATAGCTTTCAACTGATTGCAATGTATTCCCATCTGCGGCGGGATTTGACGCTCATGGAAGCACCAACCCAGTCTCATAAGAAAACGTGTAATAACTACGTTGGTCCACAACGTAGGACGTAGTATTTCAACAAAAACGCCTCCGAAATGGTAAGATCCCTACGTTTTTTTTCACCATTCATTCCAATGGCTGGCGTCTATGTCACGTGATCTTCACATTTCTCCCTGCAGAAAAAAAAACATGGCCGAACTTTGTTTTATTCTCGGTGTAAAATGCCTATTTTAAAGTTAGTTTGGCCTTTAAAATGCGTTTTGATGTCATTTGATGCGAGAAATATGAGTTGTTATTTCAGATTATGTGTGCAGTGGATGTACATGGTCTTTAGTTTGCTAGTTATTACGAAGTTTACTTCAGGAAATTGTTTCTATACAACGTTTTCATTGTTACCAAGGTGGTTGCTAGGGACGCTGCTATCGATATTATTTCTGTTATGTTGTGTAACTGTTTAATGGTGTTATCTTTATTGCTACCCCCTTCCCTGTCAATGTATAGTGTTGGTCCACAGCGCAAACGTATTAGTTTAACAAAATCCACATCTAAAATGGTGCCATAGATACGTTATTTTCCCCTGTTCAATTCCAGTCTCACATGTCACATCTCACATCACATCGTCCTAATCAAATACCGGAAACAGACCGAAAACACTTTATTCCAAGTGTGCTTGCTTTTCTCTTTGGAGGTCATCACATAACGGCATTGTAATACACGGTTCGGCTGCATTAAATGTTACATATCTGCTGTAATTCTCTATTTATAGAGCCTTGATGAGAAGACTTTTAGACAAACATGAGGAACTGCCGCCAACACTGAAAACGTGACGTGGATCATAAATATATCAGCAATTAAACAACCTGCGACCCAAGTTTTTCATCCCCGGCCTTGTCAGGTATTGAACAATCAATAAATAAAGAACACAGAATTATTAAATATAAAACACAGAATTTGTGTGATTATACTAAATGATTTACAAATAAATACTACTGCATATTTACAACTATGTACATCCCTGGAGGTTTAGGGGATAGGAAACACTCAAATTTAAAACATATAATTAATAAATGGGTGAAATTTGCTTGTGCCCATAATGGGCAGCATTAATACCCACATGACAGCTAAGGTCAGAAGAGCTTTATCTAACAGCTGGTCTTATGTTTGTGACCCCTCCTGTTGTTAATTGATAAGCCTGAAACATGCACTTGTCAAGGTTCAGAGGCACATTTTGCAAATATGGCAGTAGCCATCGATCATCTTAAGATAAGATATACTTTATTGATCCCAAGTTGGAAAGATTTGCGTTACATCAGCATGTGTAACAGTTGTAAATATGCAGTGGTGTTTATTTGTGAAAATCATTTAGTATAATACACAAACAAAAATCAACACAAAGTGGGATCTACACATCTTTTATTGCCGAGTTTCCATGATGGAGGTTTCAACCAGAGTGGAATCACAATCACAACCGTCAACAAAAGAGGGTTTCATTTATCATAATGTCATGAGTGTGAAATCAATCTGAATAATAGTTGACATTCTACAGATATTGATATAGTGTAATGTTTTTATAGTCGTTTTTAGCTGAAAACCAAGAAGGAGGCACCGACACAACGTGTCACACTGTCTGCAGACAGTGTGATACTGAAGTCAATGAAGGCCTGCTCTACTGCTGTTATGTATACTCACGTTCTAAACACCACCCCCAGCTTTTCATAAGAAGCTGATTATTTATCCTGCCTTTAAGTTCCAGGCTGAGGCTCAGAGCAGCCGGTTAGTCCACAGCTGTGGTGCAGCAGGCTGGGGCCCGGATGGAGCCCATCATCCTGCTCCTCTTCCTCTGACAGCCCCCCGCCTCCTGCTGGGAGGTGCTGGTGTTCTGGCGGCTCAGCTTGGCTGCGTGGCTGGCTGTCTCCTTGATCTGCAGCTCCAGGTGCTTCTGGATGGCCAGGCCCAGCTCCTCTGGGTCCACTGAGGCCCCGTACACCTCCCAGGTCATCCCTTCAGCATCCCACTTTACCTCCTTCACCGGGGACTTGGCAGCACCGCCCCCCTTCCTGCCTCCATCACTGTCAGTGTTAGTCTGTGTCCTGCTATCCTCCGTCAGACAAATCTCTGGGAAGACATGGGGGGTCGCAGTCGGCGCCGTCTGCACCCCCACATCCCTCAGCTGTCTGTGGGTCATCATGGTCCCCATGTCCCGATTTGTGGTTCTGACATGGCTGCAGCATTCCTCTCCACCAAAGTGCCTTGGAGCTGGGGGTGCAGGCAGCCGGCTGTAGGAGAGGCCCAGGCTGCAGCAGCACAGGTGTTTGCTGTCCAGACCCGTCTCACTGACGGAGGACACGAGGCGGGGAAGGGTGAGATGGTTGGTCACTGAGGGGGGGCCTGCCCGCTGGATGTCACAGTGTGGCTCTCCGCCTGCCAAATGGTGCAGCAGCTGGGGGTGTGCGGGGAGGGGCTGGGGGTGGCAGTACGCTGCAAACGTGTCCTCAAAGGTCACATGGTAGGAGCCGGAGCACAGAGGCTGCTCACATTTAGGGGGGAGTTTTTCTTCAACACCCACCATCCTGGCTGTGGCCTGGGGGGCGGAGACACAGACACACCTGCTGTGAGGTAGTGTGTCTCGACTGCTGCCCCCCCGGCAGGTGGTGGTGATGATGCTGCGCTGCTGCAGCTGCATGGGCTGCTTGCAAGCCAACATGGAGGGGCTGGCCTGACTCCTCCCCCCCCCATGGTAAGAGAGTCCACAAGTGTCTGTGAGAGGAGGCAGGGGGGCCACAGGTCTGTACGTAGTGTCTGGGTGGCTCCTGTGTACAGGAAGGAAGGGGGGCTCTATGCCCTGCACCGTCCCTCCAGCCTGAGGGGGGGGCATTGCTGCAGTCACCACGGCCTTGTCTAGATGTTGGGGGGTGTATTTCTCTGCCAGACTATGGGGGGGGCTTGGAGCCTTATAGGGCACAAAGTGTTCACATTGGCTTTTTCCCTGTCCCCCCACCCTCAGACTGAAGCCGTCACTTCCAGAATGTTCCTGATGGAGCTCCTGTGGGGGGGGGCAGGCTGTTGCTGCCGGTGGTCTGCTGGCTGCTGCCGGCTGTGCCCAGGTCCTGGAGGGGTCACAGAGGGGTTGACCAGAGAGGGTGACGGCCACCCCTCCAGGCTTCAGCTCTGACACAGGACCCCCGGTCTCTGCCATGGAACACCTGAAAGAAGAAATACAACACGAGTCACAGGAAGTCACCATGGCTCCCACCTTTTACGTTTAAAATGTTGTGCGTCAGAATAACAATTGTGCATTTCACTTCACTGATATATTATGCTATTTTTCCTCAATTGAATAACACACATTTAAATATATATATTAATATGGTGTGAGTGGAAAGGCATTGTGTGCAGACGCTGCCCTCTACAGGCAGCAGGAGGACAGGCAGCTGTGAAAGCAGTAACGGTCAGAGCTGGTTACTTACTGCACCTTTCTATCTGCTTGTTGAAAATATCTCTGAGCTATAAAGTGGTATTTCCTAAATGTTAGAAAAAATAAAACATCTAAAAGTGAACAAATTCAAATGTCAATGTCAAATGGGCTTCTGGGGGCACAGAGCATCCTCCAATCACCACACATAGAACTGAGGCTGTGTGTGAACATGGGTCTCCTGAAGAAAATAAATTGCAAGTTGTGGTAATTGCAATCACTTCCAGAACACAAAAACAATCACTATGTGCAATCTTCACAGTCAGTAATTGAAATGAACATTATAAATGAAGTGTGCTCAATCCAAAGCACCTGCTCCCCCCCTGCCAACTGTTAGAATAATGACAGAATGGTGGCTCTAGGAGTACACATATTCCTGAAAGCATTCTGAGCATTCAAACATGAGAGTATAACAGCAAATACAGTATTTTATTAGTATTTATCTGTCACTGCTTAGAAAAGAAATCTATTAATGATGATTATCAGTCTAATAGGCACATTTGGCACCATTTTATAATGACAACCTGAATAGAACACATGAGTGTTTTTTAACAATCCCGTTGGGGCTTTCTTTCCTTTTTATCAAATAGAACAATGTTCAGCCGGTCGGACCTGGACCGGCCGGCTGCGGGGGGGGTCAGCGTTAACACATGGCTCTACAGTCTGCATATCAGCCTCAGCTTCATGCGTTTGTTTCCTCTGACTCACAAACACTTTGTTTCAATCCCATTTAATGAACATGTTGATGAATACGACCAGTGTTGATGTGGTGAGCCTAGCTTAACATGGAGACTGGAAATTGTGGATTTTAAATGTCTGTTGGTGGACAGATTAGACAGACATGACACAACATGTTGATCAGTGATCTGTGGAGATGTTGTAAAGTGTATTTTTTTACTTTTCACGTAACTTTTCACAGAACTCTGTGTCTTTATGCTAAGCTAGGCTAACCACGCCTTGACTCCAGCTCTAAATTGTATACGTATGACATGAGATTGACATTGTTCTTCTCAGCTTTTATTTGAACAGAAACAGTTCAAGGCTGATTGGGCTGGTTGCTGTTACGTCATGACAGCGTGTGTTAAAGTCCCATATTAGAAACTGTATTTTAAGAAAAATATTTTGGGCAAACAGAATTGAACTTTTTTTAAATAAAAAAACTGATGCAATTTTAAATGCTTGTTTTAGGAGGTTTAACTTTCAAACCTGATATAATTTTTGTAATGTTTAATTACAAATGCAGGCCCACATAGATAACGTAGGCGGGAATCTCCAGTTAGAGACTCCTGGATGCTGAAAGGAGGTTAGCAGGTGGGCTGAACCAGAACCAGACTCCACACCATCGTCAGGACCTCACACCCATATGATCCAAGTATTCCCGAGCAGAAAAGATTCCAACATTTCCTCCAGCAGCTAGCTTACCTTCACAGATCCTCCCTGCTGAGCTCTTCTCTCCTCGGTGTGTCGGCTGATGGGTGCAGGTCCTCCTCCCCCTGCTCACATCCACAGGTGACCTCTCCCTCCTATCTATCTGTGACTACACTCCATTCACTGAGCTGCATGTCATCCTCACTGCTCTGCCTCCTTTTTCTCAGCAGCCCCCGGCAGAGAACAAGATGGAGATAATCCGTTCCTTCCTCTGATTACAAACGTGAGGATGCAATCTTCAAATCCCTGCTCTGTGAGAGGAGCTGTGAGGGGCTGGCTTATCCAGCTGTGGTGGGAGACGGATGGAGGGGGTGGGGGAATAATAATGAGAAGATATTCAGCGTCATTCTCCTCCACCTTGGCGGGGGGGGGGATGAATGTGTGTGATGGAGAGTAAATAAAGCCAACAGCATCCATCCTCCTTATCTTTATCTTCACACACACTCAGTTACACACAGTTACAGCTTTACTCACACACTCCCTGATGCCAATCTCACACAACCCACTCTCCATCACTATCCCTGTTGCTATGGAAACTGCAATACTCAATGGGCCTGTGTGTATTTTTTTTCTCCTGCAGTGAGACAAGTGTGTGTGTGTGTGTGTGTGTGTGTGTGTGTGTGTGTGTGTGTGTGTGTGTGTGTGTGTGTGTGTGTGTGTGTGTGTGTGTGTGTGTGTGTGTGTGTGTGTGTGTGTGTGTGTGTGTGTGTGTGTGTGTGTGTGTGTGTGTGTGTGTGTGAGAGAGAGTGAGAGAGAGACACCAGAGAGCAGGAAGACGTTAACACAGCCTGCAGCGAAGATGGACGCAGCCAAGGGTTGTGATGGGCGTCAGGGTTACCACCTGCTGCTTTATGGGAACAGGAAGGTCTCAGTTTGGTCATGTGAAAGGAGTCCTGGGTGGAGCTGAGCTGAGATCAACAACGGTGACTGCCTTGGCTGAGTGTGATTGGACGTGACACCTGTCAATCATGCAAACATAGCCATACCCCAAACATGGCGCTGTCAGACTGAGTCCCATTTATTCCCCATGCTGGGGAGCACTGACAGAGGTTAATAACTGCATTGTTTTAACTTGACTGCTGGTAACTGCACGTTTTGCTTACTGAGATTATTCTCAACTATAGAATATATAGAATTGGAGGATGAAACCCTCTGTAACCTATCCTAGTACTACCAGGAGGTGAACTGGGACCTCTCCAAGTACCAGTCCATATATTCGGGGACTTGAACCGTTGACCCTACGGCTCCCGGTCCAAGCCCCTACTGACTGAGCCACTGCCGGACTTTATTGACTACCTTACCAGCAGGCTTGGGAAGTAACGGATTACATGTAACGGAATACGTAATCAGGATACAAAAACAAGGTAACTGTATTCACACAAAAATTGATGTAATCAGATACTGGTACATACTAGAAGGATTACAGTGTGACAAAACATTTTAAAAGAAAGACATACACGATATAGACAAAAGTATTGGGACACTCCTCTTAATCATTGAATTCCGGTGTTTCATTCAGTCCTATTGCCACAGGTGTATAAAATCAAGCACCTAGCCATGGGCTGCAGTCGAATAGTCCATTTAGCTTAGGAACCTTCCTAACGGAGTGAAATTACCCGGAAGCCCCTCAGGTGCAGCCATAATAAGTGCCGTTTGAATTCTCTAGATGATAGGAAAGGAGCTGTCAAACTTCCTTTATAACCCCCGTTAGCTTAGGAACCACTGGGCCTCCCTCACCGAAAGGAGGGGAGAAAATGCTGCCCCACAATGCCTTGCAGCCGCAGCATTTGCCGCCACACAACAGTCGGCCGTTCACGGAAACAACCTATTATGACCGAGAAATGATATCATGAAAGTTACGGTGCTTATTAAGCATTTTAAAACGTATGTTGTAAGTTGCCAAAGTGCTTTGTTTTGAAAGTTCATCAGTATTATAATCAAAAAGAGAAATATGAACGTTAGTTTTTACTGAAATGATCAAATAAAGTCAACATTTCACAGTCTTTACTGAGCTGTGTGGGGTTTGTTCAACTTTTAAAAGATGTTTGAATGGTGATATACACAGTGATAGATGTTAAGGACTAACGTTTATAATAAATACATCTGTATTGATTTTAAGATCTTTTCATAGTTCATACAATCTTTGGGATCATTTGTATTAATGTGGACCGGAGGGAGAGGGTGACGAGCATAAGTTTCACTTTCCTTTTTTATTTCAATTCCAACTTTGGTCATGAAGTTGACTCTGTTGCCTATTCGACTGCAGCCATGCAGTCAGGGGCGCAGCTGATATTTTTGAAATGGGGGGGAGGGGACGAAACTGAGAGAAATTATTTTCACGATATTAACTTACTATTTGTTTTACTATGTGTTTTACAATCATAAGTAACATTAATCGTAAACTCAAATATGAACTGTTTCAAGGTCAAATATAGTACAATGTAAGTATGTATGTGGATTAACAAATACACGGATCAATGTCCCTATGAAATTGGGGGGGCGTATCGACCCCGTCCCCCCCACTATCTGCGCCCCTGCATGCAGTCTGCCTTTACAAACATTTCTGAAAGAATGGGTCGTTCTAAAGAGCTCACTGAATTCTAACGTGGTTCCGTAATAGGTTGCAACAAGTCCGTTGGAAAGTTTTCTCTCCCAGATATTCCACGATTAACTTTAAGTGGTGTTATTGCAAAGTGGAAACGTTTCGGAACCACAGCAACTCAGCCACGAAGTGTCAGACCACGTAAAGTTATAGAGTGGGGGGTGCTGAGGCGCATAGTGCCTAAAAGTGGCCAAAGCTCTGCTGACTCGATAACTGCAGAGTTCCAGCTCTGGCATTAATATCAGCATGGGCGCGGGAAGGGGGGTGCTGAGGGTGCTGCAGCACCCCCTAGCGGCAGGCAGGCGGTGTAGAGTTCCCTTGTCTGAATTATTATTTGACGGTTATTGCTGCTCCCGCTGTGCATAATCTGTGTAATATGGAGCCAATAAATTCCACATTGTTGGTAAAATAATATTTTACATATTTGTAGTGTGTGTACTCGCCAGTTGCGTCGCCTGGCCTTCCCCGAATGTTTTTTCTGTAGCCCCGGACAATTCTCCCTTAATAATATAATACATTAACCGTGCTTTACGTGAACCTCATCATGACACTAGAGGACAGCAGGACTGTAATTTCCCGTGTTCAGTGAATGCAACAGAGGCAAGACACCAGACCAATCAGAGAGTTGCATGGAAATAAGTGTGCTTGTGTCATTCAAGCTCGGAGCGGCAAAACCGTGCCGCACCACACTAATTGCGCCGCATTTTCTGCTCAGTTGAGGCACCCTCCGCAAGATGAGGCCCCCTCCGCAAGGTGAGGCCCCACGCAATCTGCATGATCGGCCTGTAGGGGGGGGGGGGGCCTGCATAGCGAAGCCTTAATGTTTACCTTTTTAATATAATTTGTTGTATGTTTCAATTGCTTGGTTTTCTTGAAATTAGCCTGTTTTCCTCTTTGTTACGCCCCATAAAAATGGCCCTATGGAGCTAACAAAATTCCACCACTGACCCACTATAACACGAAAGACACCTTTTAAAATCATCGAATCCATAGGATTTATTATAGACAACACATCAAATGTTTCTCCTAGGATGAGAAGCAGAGACACAGCAGTCCCCACCCCAGAGGCTTCTCCCTTCTGCTGCTGCACTGGAGCTTTTAAGCACTTCCTTCTCCAGGTGCACCTCGTCTGAACCTCGTTACAGCAATGCAGCACACCTGGGTAGAGGAACCAACGGGAAAAAGAAACAGGGAATACATACAGCCGTAACACCTCCACCCTTAAAACAATGAATAAATAGAAAACTATCATACTATTCTATTCATTGAAACAAAATGTGGAATTTCAGTGATTTTTATCAAGGCTGTATGCAAGGCAGACAATACTGTCAAGCACACCAGACTTAATATATCAATATGAATGCATTAGAATCAGACAACAGTTTAAGGACTGCTGACAAAAGGTGTCAACCTGGGTCAAATGTGGAACAACAAGATATATTCAAACACTTAAGACAGGGCCAACTAAGATGCTGCCACACAGAATGAGCAGCAACCACACAAGTAGCCCAATCAATGAAACAAAATGGCTACCACCATGAGGTGACAAACAAACTACAAAGCCAATTTAAGTTACTGCGTTTACCAACACACAAACCGTAACAGACATGTCCAACACAATGTGGAGTGCAACAGCCACAAACCTAAAGGATCACCACAAGTAGACCAACTACAAAGTTGCTGCCATTCACTAATCGCAACACTATGATCCAACACGACAACTGCCACTATCACAACACAAAAATGGACACCATGTGATCTTACAACCACAAGTTACTGTGATGGATGCAGGAAACCAACAACAAGCTCACTTGATGAACCGGTATGCGCACACTAACTAATGAACAAGCTCACTTGACGAACCGGTATGAGCACACTAACTACTGAACAAGCTCACTTGACGAACCGGTATGAGCACACTAACTACTGAACAAGCTCACTTGACGAACTGGTATGAGCACACTAACTACTGACCAAGCTCACTTGACGAACCGGTATGAGCACACTAACTACTGACCAAGCTCACTTGACGAACCGGTATGAGCACACACAGAGTGGCCAAACAAAAAGTAGAGTCAAAAGTTGCTGTGCAAAAACTGGGAAAACAAGCAATAGTGAGGCACCCCAACCCTGAGCTGTTGGAGATGGCTAACTAACCTAACTAGTCTTCAGTGGCTTGCCGAGCTCGAGGCGACTTTAAACGCTGAACTCAGTGCATCACCAAAGACCATAGATATAGCCTAAAGCAATACACTGAAGCGTACCCCCACTCAGGATTACCACCAAAAATAAGAAAGGCAAAACAAAAAAGTGGCAAGATCTTCAAACCTGCCCGGTGACCAACTAGTCAGGGTGCTCCACACTGAAATTGCAAGCTGGTGAAACAATTAAATGCCCAGCTAAACAAACAGCAACAACCACACATTAACTCAAACTAAATCTCTCCACAAAGCAAACAGCCACTAGATACAGACAAATGCTAATAAATTGACCTCACCTCATGGACATTCTATCCCGGACGAGTCCCCATTTGTTACGCCCCACAAAAATGGCCCTATGGAGCTAACAAAATTCCACCACTGACCCACTATAACACGAAAGACACCTTTTAAAATCATCGAATCCATAGGATTTATTATAGACAACACATCAAATGTTTCTCCTAGGATGAGAAGCAGAGATACAGCAGTCCCCACCCCAGAGGCTTCTCCCTTCTGCTCCTGCACTGGAGCTTTTAAGCACTTCCTTCTCCAGGTGCACCTCGTTACAGCAATGCAGCACACCTGGGTAGAGGAACCAACGGGAAAAATAAACAGGGAATACATACAGCCGTAACACTCTTAAAGTGTAACAGATTGATGCATCTTAAAGCAGGGGTGCCCAACCAGTCAGGAGATTCCCAGTCGATCGCGAGATGTGTCTAAAAATCTGAGGTGGGAGTAAGTCCTACATGTGCAAGTCATGAGCAAGTCTCAAGTCTTGACCTACAAGTATCAAGCAAGTCCCAAGTCACTGTGGTGAGAGTCAAGCAAGTCAAGTCAAGTCATACGAAATTCTGATGAATAAGCCCAGTTTCCACATTTAAATCAGTTAAAAGACAGTGGTTATTAAAGTTATTAAACAGATATTGTTCTAAACTGTATTAAAGTGAACATGTATAATTGGGGACTGTTTTCAAGTAATCCTATATATTTGACCTTCTCACTTACACTCACTGACCCAGATACCCGCACACACACATATTCTTTTCAAGGTTCTTTCTGGGGCCAATATATCTGTGTACTAGGGGTTTCACCAACTAATCGACTTGTCGACTAGTCGACTACCTCTACCACTAGTCGGCGCTGTAGGCCCTAGTCATCTAGTCGTGAACAAAATGGAGGCAAACGTGGGAGATGATGATGCCGACATTGGCGCTGAGGTGCTGCAAAATGCTCCAGCAAAACACGTCCGACTTTCAGGGGTCCTCATCTTATGCGTAAATGCGCCGCACCTATGCACTCTACAGTTTCAGTTTTAGCTCCGGCACTAAAAGTTCACGAGCGTGCTCCACTAGCACCCCCTCTTTGAAAAGCTGTTTGGACCTCATTTCGAAAGCAACAAGAAAACACGGGTCAACAGTGGCGGGATGAGCTACGGGATTACTGCCAGCAGACACCCCATATCCCCACAATGGATAACCCTCTGAAGTGGTGGGCACAAAACACAAACCGCTTCTCCCGTTTAGCCAAGCTTTCCAGGAGCTACCTGGCTAGCCACCAGCACAAGTGAACGGATGTTTTCCCTGGCAGGCAACACTGTCACCCGACAGCGGTCAAGCCCCCTTCCCTCACATGTTGATGCGTTGGTCTTCCTTAATGCAAACCAAAAAACCTGGAAGGGTGGACATCGTTATCGAGGAGGACAGTGACAGCGAGTAAAGTGTTGCGCAATGCGCACTGGATTTACGTAGCATTTATGTTCTTAACAGAGTTTTTGCAGTAGATTTGGTGAGTCCAGTTACTGTTTTTTATTTAATCAGCCATTTAACCCATGTAACCCAAATTAAAATGCTGCTTTGTTACAGTGTTTAACGTAACTGTATGCATTGCAATACAAAATACAGTTTTACACCTCTCTTTGTGTGTCTTTATTATGACGTATCAACTAGTCGACTAGTCGACTACTATTTTTAAAAACTTGTCGACTAGTAAATATTGGTAGTTGTGAAACCCCTACTGTGTACAATGTTTGAGTGTCTGGGAAAGAATAGTTTTTGTGAAATATTCTTTGGGAAAGTAAAGGAGTGAATTCAGGTGCAAGATTGATTCTGTCCTTGTTTACTTCCGAAGCTCTCACGCTCTGTTCAGAAGTAAAATACTTTTTCCCAGAACTCTGATTCGCTGTATTGGGCTCGACCAGAAGTGAATCCAACCAGTAAGAACACCTAGGAGAGTGAGCAGCCGACACAACTCCTCCCCACGGACTCTCTGATTCGCTTAGGAGTGAAATCGATCAATTAGAGATTTGGGGGGGGGGGGGGGGGGGGGGCGGAACAGCCGACACAACTCTGCCCCCAAATATGTCTATGTATACTGATGTTTATTCATGCACGATGCCCCCTGTTTCTGACTGGCTGGTCCCAATATCTGTATCGCAGGGCAGTAGAGCGGGGAGCCCGGAGTGCTCTGTTACAGGGTACTCTGTATTTTGTATTTGTTGTTTTTTACCATTAAAATCAGATTATTGTTATAACTTTTATTCCGGTGTTTTGAACTCCTTCTTTTATTAATCTGACCAGGCCCATCTAACAGACGCCGCGGAGCGGAGGTGGGCTTTAAGCCACCACCACTTTGTTTGCTCCTACAATTCTGGTGAACCCTGACGTGATGAGTGCTGGTCTCTAGAAGGACCACCGACAGCCAGCGGATGGAATTCATTCCAGGGGAGGACACCTCGATACCACTGACAACTAAACCAGGGCGCCCTACAAAAATACAAAGGTAAGCAGATACCTGTTGATTACCAAAATCTGTGATTGGATATACTACAACATTTTAGAGTTGTCAGCGGCGTTCTCAGTGTTCTTAGTCACGGTAAAAAATACAATACATATTTTAGTTAAGTAAGAAAGTGCTTAGAGTCAGGTAGAGCATTCCTGTACCTAAGGCACCAAGAGAGTTATAAGTGTTTGTAAGAGTCGGGGAGTGCATTCCCGTACCTTAACTCACTAAAGAAAGTGCTTAGAGTCAGGTAGAGCATTATTGTACCTAAGGCACCAAGAGAGTTATAAGTTATAAGCGTTTGTAAGAGTCGGGTAGTGCATTCCCGTACCTTAACTCAATAAAGAAAGTAAAGTGAGCCAGCGAGGTCCCCGTGAGGTAGTCTAGTCTAGGGGAAATTCTGTAGACTGCACAAAAAAAGCCAGACAGAATGTATAAGGGAATAAACTCTGTGCGATTTGTTACGTCGAATCTGTGTAATAATTGAGAGGAAAGAGCAGAAGTATAGTTTAGTGTCGACAGGAGACAAAGTTTGCAGAGCTGAGAGCTTCATCAGACAGAGGAAGCTCATTCATGGTCAGCTGATGCCCTCTGGTGGCGAACAGGGTGTATAACAATATTCTGTGTTGTTTCACGCTGGAAACTTTGAATTTTGGATTCAGATTGTGTGTACGTCTGAATTAAGGACAGGGCATTCAAATAAATAGAATAAGGACATTAAGAGTAACGACAAGAATTGTCCAGTATATTAATAAATAGTATAAAAGGTAAACACATATCAACCTAGTCAGATAAAAAATACGAAGTCATAATGGAAGGAGAATTTGAATGAGAAGAGTGTGAGTTAGGAGCTTACGAGAACAGTGGGTTCAAGCAGAAAAATGTATTAGCAGTGGGATTAAAATGGCGGATCGTAAAAAGTCCTCCACAGATTTCCGTTTCCTACGCAATAGCGTACGATAGCAGAAGACAGAGTAGGGCCGACGAGACGTTCGGAAATCTGTCTGTTGATTGTTCTGTCTGTTGGTTGTCATTGTTGATTAGTAAAGGTCTTGTTTTATGTTGATAAATGTTTTGGTAATATCATAGTCTGTTGTTAATTGTTGAAAGAAGCGCCCCTTCTCTTGAAAAGGCTAAGAGCTCCAACCGGGGTGTGCTGTCTTTGTCTGTGAAAGTGTCCCCTCCCTTCTCTCGAAGAGCAGCAGCCCGGAATGTGTCTGCTTGCTCTTTTCTCAGACGCCTGAAAGAAGGCTGCTGAGTGAGTTTAAAATAAGGAATGAAAGATCGAGTGATCTGAAGTTGGAGTGAATACATTGAAAATTAATAGATCAATGTGAGATTTGATGTAGTAGATATATTGAAATAAATAAGAAACTATAATTTGTTGTTTTTAGCATAGTTTTTGAAGGATACAGTTACGTCACATTGTGGTTTTTATGAGAGGTTTTGAGAACTGATCGTTACCATTGCATTGCATTGTGAATTTCTAAGAATGTGAATAACTAAGAATTGTACTTAAATATATTTCAAAGAAAAAATTATATTAGATACAGTAACATTAAGGGAAAGTAAAAAGAGTTTTACTGAGTATATGAAGTACATTAAGGGTAAGGTTTTATTAAAATTAAATATAATACTGGATTTTCCCACCTAGTGTGATTTATGAAAAGCTTTTGGACAGGAGAAGTAAGATGTTCTCAAGAGTGGGAGTTTTCGCAATGCTTTTGAGTTTTTATTGAAACAATTAAGTGATAAGGAAAGAAAACCGTTCCGTGATGATTTATTTAGGTTTTAGCTTTAGTAATGAAGATTACATTTTGTGAGGAAACTTTTCCACCAATAATTCCTTTAAGTGTTCCAAAAATATATTCATTGACTGTAATCAGATTACTTGTTTTTCAAATATAGCGCTAAATACAGTTAGTTTTGTATTCTGTTACAAACCTAACTATGCTTGTCACACAACTTAGATAAACAATTTGAAAATGAATAGAATAAGCAAGAACATTAAAGATGAATCTATAGTGGTTAAGGAGGGTGTCTTTGTTTTGCCTATTAACTTAGAACTGAAGTAATAAAGAATAGGTAGACTACTACCATTAGTTTGTTTTAACATTCATATGTTTCAGCATTCCTGACCATATAGACACTCAGCCGTTTTATTTTGTAACCCGTTGGGGGAGAGATTTAAATTTAATTTTTCTCAGTAGCTGATTTGCTGTGATTACAGCAGCATTGGATAGTTGTGCACCACCTTTTGGGTTCTCTGAATCAGTGTGTTGGTGAAAAGTTGCTCACTACAGAAACAGAAGAACTGTGCAAAGAACGCATCTTTGAGGAGGTTTTGACATTTTGCTTGGCTTCGTTGTCAAGACAACAGTGGTGTGAAGAGGAACTGCAGTTTTTGGGGATTTCTACTGTGCAGAGGACAACGTGTGTCTGCTGATTATACCACATTGATCCAAGAGTTTCCATCCCAATGCCAGAGGGAGTTTCCTTGAGCCCACTGACCAGGGCCGTTTCTAGCTTTTTGGGGGCCCTGCCACTGACTACAGCTGAAGAGGACAATGAATCACTGACTGTTCTCATTATGACAAGATCTTGAGACAGACTTGTCTCAGACTGTTCAGACTCTGAAGAAATCATGCAATGATTTTACAGCATAACTGTGCAAGAGTTTTCCAGAGGGTGGTGTAGAACATTAGGCTTAGTGTTTAAGAAGAGAGGCTGATTGTTTAAACGATGGTTTGGAATGCTGAAAAGATTCAAGTTTAATATCCTTGTTTAGCAAACAAGACATCTGATTATTATGTCAAACATAATAATCTTGACATAGAAACTAGCTATGGGTAAAACGTGTGGCCGTTATACCTTTGTTATCATGAACAAAAAATAAATAGGGAAATAGTATCTGCTTAAAGATGAACGGATTTCATATCCTAGAGAGGGTTAGTTATATTGTGAATACTTCACAAGGTATTTACTAATGTATTTTAAAGAACCAAATTTAAAGAAATTGAATTGACTTAAATAAGTAAAGATAAAAAGTTGTATTTCCCATTAATCGATCAATTGGTAAATTAAAAATAGCAGTAAAGAAGAAACTATTAAAGTAAAAGAAGAAAATAATCCTAAAACATACTGAAGGTACTGTGGGATAAAGGGGGAGACATGATGGAAATATTCATTACACCTTCAGCAGTGGGTGTTTTGGAGTTAGGAGTACAGAGTAGAACAGATTCTTCAATTTTTTCATCATGTTTACAAATTATTCTTTTCGAGTGTGAATTAGGTAGTGTTTTAAGTTGTTACAGTATTCATCTACAGTTTAAAGGGAGAGTTTTAGTAACCACTCAATAAAATCAGACAAATATTTATTTATTTACTTTGAAAGGGAAAGCTAGTTCTAAACAAAATATAGTATTTCAATTTGAGGTATTGGTTTCACCATTGTGGCATATATTACTACAGGAGAACTTTTTATGGGGAAATAACTGTTGTTTGTAGTCCAATATGTAGAGTTTAAAATTAAAATTAAAAACAGCTAATTTAATTTTGGAAAAGCAATATAATGAGTTAAGAAATACATGGTAGAGCTTTACAGATCCTAATAATGTTTAGATTCAAGAAGATAATGATTAGATTCAATAAGATAATTAGCTAAGCTAATTTGTCAACAGCGTTGTACCGACCGGCTGCGCACACTTGAATCGATAATGTCACGGCCAGTAGAGCAGATACTGTTCTGCTAGGTTAACTCATGTCATGTTAAACGTCAAAGTAAAAAAATAAATAATTTGATTCAAGTGGAAGTTACGTAATTCAAGTTTCTCTATCCCACAGTTAAGATTAGACTAGCAACATTTAGTTATTTCGTATTTCTTCGTTATCTACTCAACTTACTTACCACCGTCTTTTTTTTTTCTCTCATCTTCATCTTTTTTCTTCTTCCTTTTTTCGATTCCAGAAAGATAATTTCTCTTCATTTTTCAGTGCCTTTCCTTGTCATCAGGATTATTTAGTAAACAATCATGAACGCGATTCGCGACACTGACCAGAGTGAGCCTGGATAAGTATGATAAGGTGGGGCCCCATTAGGGAGGTCTCCTACTGTCTGTCATTGCAAACGTTGCGCATTGCTCCACTCACTCACTCAAATTCAGTTCATCTACAATAATGGGGCCCCCACTATTGTAGATGAACTGAATTTGATGAAGGCTTATGGCAATATATGATATATGTTTAATTGTATAATTTGTTTTTCTGAATTTTGACACATCTTTCAAACGACACTGATGTCGTTTGAAAGATGTGTCGCCCCTCGGGGGCACCCTACTGGTCTGGGGTCCCAAGCAGTTGCCTGCCTTGCCTGTCCGCAAGCGGCGGCCCTGAATACACATTTAAAAAATAATGCCGAAGTAACTAAATACCGATAACGGTTAGTAAAAGTGTGCTTATTATGTGTGCAGACAAGACAGCAGGCGAAAAACTTTTAAAATGCGTGTTCTCTGAATGGAGCGATCTCCATTCTATCAGATCAGGCTAAACTAACCTGTATCTGCTCCGTCCAAACTCACAACAACGTCCTAAAGACAGAATTAAAGCAGCGACTGTATTCGCCATGACACAGACCGTCTGTGTTTTGTACATGTTTAACTTTTGTCTAGTTTCTGAACAGATATGAGGAACTGAGACCTGTGAGGAGTTGAATAAAGAGACTCTCTCACTCACACACACACACACACACACACACACACACACACACACACACACACACACACACACACACACACACACACACACACACACACACACACACACACACACACACACACACACACACACACACACACACACACACACACACACACACACACACACACACACACACACACACACACACACACACACACACACACACACACACACACACCTACACATTGTATAACAAACACAAACAGCTCCTAAAGCATAACTAAATATCAGGCTACAGCCCTTGTATATTTTATTATGTGAAGCACTATATGGTTTCATGAAAAATATCTACTGTTTATTGGTAGATATCTCCTAAAGCCTACAAATAAAGTGTGAAATGTAGGCCTGTTACATATATTATTGAGCGACATATATTATACACACTGTTCTGCTTTCTGCACTGGCCTCAGCAGCTGTTCTCACTGTAAACATCGCCTCACAATGAAAGCATAACCTAACATCCAAGGGAGATGTGATTTGTGAGTAAACAAACAAACGGTAAAGGGCAGAAAGTCTGATGCACATTTGATCATCTTGAATAACTTATAATCACAACTGGAACAGTTTGCAGAGCTGTGCTTCGTTGACATCCAGCCATGCGTCACGCCTCTTTTAAACATCACTGTTGGCTGAAATCGTCTCCGGAGAATACTTCAGTGTACCCTTGGTTATAGCTCCTCCAGAGACACTCTTCTCTCCTCTAAATCAGTGTATCCTCGGTCACGGCTTCTCCAGACAGCCTCCTCGATAATCGATCCTCGACGAGCCTTTAGAGAAATTAGTTTTCCTTCCAGACGGCGCGCCGACATCCGTTTCCGGGTTGCTCTAGGATGACCTGGGAGTCTGGGACGCGAAATTAGAGAAATGACAAACGGCTCATTTCCGAGTACTCGCGCGCGTCTGCTTGACGCCAGGACGACCGGCCGCCCTCCCCGACAGGCGCACGGACGCGAGGGCCCGCTCATCACTGCGCGCACAAGTGCGACCGCAGTTTTAATTATTATTATTATTATTATTTTTAGTCACCATCTTTCCTGTTTTTGAGGCCTTTAGGATGCTGACAAAGTTGTATAATTTTGCACGGACGCCAGGACCGATAAAAATTGCAACATTCTGGAGTCAATGGGTTAAAATATTCCAACGTGCTCAATAGCGCCACCTATGAAAATCCCATTTCGGAATAAATTTACAAAGTCGCACCGTAATTCCGAATGACCTGAAATGTTGCACACATATCCGGGTGGACTTTTGCATTCCAAAGTATTGCTTGTTCATACAGTTGAATGTTGGAGCTTCACTGTACACTGCTGAATGATGTAAGTGCAGAGTTGGACGGTGGTTTCTTCTGCTCTGAAATGGAATATATTTGTTACATATTAATATAATTTTGGATTTCTGATTTTGGATTTGTGAATGGGAGAAGTAGTAGATGGAAAAAATACCAAACACTAATTATTAAAAGTAGAGTATTTCTTTTTATATACGGTAATACTAAGGAGGCATAGGCCTATATGATGATATAATGTTTGACGTTATTGATATTAAAAAAGTGATTTGTTTTCCATGTCATTCGCATGTTTTTCTTATCAGAAAGTAAAGTTATTTATTCGTAAAATCCAAATCCAAATGTTTCCCTCAATGGCCTTTGTGCCCTGGCATGTGGCCTTTGCGCCCTGAAAAAATGTGTGACACCAAAGGCCAAATGGCCTTGCCCCTAAAATGACGAAAATCCAAGCCTGGTAACAGAGTTAAACATGTGAATAGAATACCTAATTATAAGTTTGTGAATGTTTAATTCATAATAAGTTGTGAATTTTAAGAGATGAGATTGATTCATTTAATATTTAAAGTTTTGTTTCCCGTGGGAACACCTTCCCGTTGCACGTCTTTGTTTACTTCTGGTATGTATTTTCCACCCTCCTTGAACTGGCCATCTGAGGTATCTGGAGAATCACTGAACGACCGGCCGGCTCGATTTGCTGACGGACGTTTATGTTTTGAAATGGCATAATTGTCGCTAGCAGCTCCCCCCCCCTCTCTATTTGGACTGGTAGATCTCGGCAGACTGGCAACTTTTAAAGTAGCTCTTGGTTCAACAAAGGTTGGGCACCCCTGTCTTAAAGGCTTCGGAATTCCCCCATTGTAGTTAAAAAACTGTAAAGGCTAGGGCCCCCAAACAGCATCTTGCATAGGGCCCACAAAAAGCTAGAAACGGCCCTGGGGGGACCAACTTCATACTAATGCCTAAGAGTTTGGGATGTCATAAAAGCTCCTGTAGGTGTAATGTGTAGGTGGCCCAATACTTTTGTCTATAGTGTGTATATATTCACTGTAAAGGGTGATGAACCACGTAAGTCCTGCATTTTCCTGAATAATTGTACGGGCTATTTAAAACATCCCCTATCATGCTATTTTTAGGCATATATTATGGGTACCAGATATAAAAATATATAAAACGTGTATGATGTGTTTTGCTCATGATTCAATTCAATTAAAGTTTATTTATATAGCCCAATATCACAAATCATATTTGTCTCAGAGGGCTTCACAAATCAACAAACACAATTGACAATGTAAACGCAATGTAAAACAATGTAAAAACAACAAACCTATCTTACAAGATCAATGTGAAAATACCAATTTAAAGAGGAACATAACACAACTAGAGAATGCATTTCCTGAAGAAATTGCTAGTGGGAATGCTTTATGCTGAAAAGCTGATGCTGAATTATATGCTAAAATGTAATGTGTAAGAAGAAAGTGAAGAATTTAGATTGAAATGATACATGAACACTGGGGGCTTGAATGTGTGATGAGAGAAGAAAAGAAAGTAAAAAGGCTTGGAAAAGCAGCAGAATATTTGAACTGCAAACTTTTGAACTAACTTGATGGCGAATGGTCAGTCCCAATGGCAACGGCATTTGATGACACCCTATAATACGCTTAGATGCGTTGATGGCTGCATCGTTACCAAACCTGTGAAGTTTTGTGCCGTTTGGAGCATTTGAACTGAAGTTATGAGAAAACCGTTTTTCATGGCGAGCATTGTGTTGCCATGGCAACGGCATTTGAAGAAATCTCAAAACTGTCCCGTAGATGTCTTCACGGCTGGACTGTTAGCACACATGTGAAGTTTGAGCACTTTTTGAACATTTTCATAGGAGTTAATGTATAGCGACATCGTCTTTTATGGCGAGGGATGCGTTTCCATGGAAACGGCATATGATGACACCCCATAATTGACGTAGAGCTGTTGAGGGCAGGACCGTTAACCTTTTTCTGAAGTCTGGTGCTCTGAGCATGTCAGTTGGAGCGATGACATCATCGTGTTCCATGACACAGGTGTTTATATTTGAGCTAACGAGGCGTCCAGAGATCAAAGGTTTCCATTGTACTGAATGAGAGATAAACCTCTTTCATGTGAACGTTTTGTGGAAGAACCGTAACAGATATCTGTAAAATTTCAAAGCGTGAAGCATCTCAAGGACCTTGTTTATCTGAAGTGTGCTTTTTGTGTACTTTCGGGTTAATAATGTGGCCTTCTTGGCAGTTTAACTAAAGGTGTGCGGCTGCTGCTGTGAGGAAATATCAGCCCGAAATTACAATGGGCTTTAATGGAGGCATGTTGAAAGTTTTTGTCACTTCATGTCCTCAAGAGGCATTTTGTTTAATTATTTTTGCAAGCTATTTCTCCATTGACTTCAATGGTTAAAAATGTGATGTATTATGGGATGTATCTCTGGAATTATGAATGAGAAAAGTAAAAACACTCGATTCCCGACCGAGCTGAACGTTTTGATGTTTGAACGGAGTTTCTGCGATGCTCAATGTGAGAGGAGAAGACCGGCAAAATAACGGGTGGGATAATAAGAATAAAGAATTTCGTGTACCAAAAGAAGAAAGTCCTCAACCTACTCTTAAATGTGTGGACACTGTCTGCCTCCCTAATCGTCACTGGAAGTTGATTCCAGAGGAACGGGGCTTGGTAGCCGAAAGCTCTAGCACCTGATCTTATTTCGTCTGGGAACCACCAACAGACCTGCACTCTGGGATCTTAATGCCCTAGAGGGGCAATAGAAGATTAAAAGATCCTGTAGGTAGGATGGTCCCTGACCATTGAGCGCTTTGTATGTGAGTAAAAGTATTTTAAAATCAATCCTGGACTTAATTGGTTTCCAGTGTAATGCTGCTAAAACAGGAGTGATGTGGTCCATCTTCTTTGTTCCTGTTAAAACCCGTGCTGCAGCATTTTGTATTCATTGAAGGGTCTTTAATGATGAGTTTGGACAGCCTGATAAAAGGGAATTGCAATAATCCAGCCTGGAGGTGATAAAAGCATGGATTAGTGTTTCTGCATTGTTGTGATTTAGGATGTGCCTGATTTTTGCAATATTCCGTAGATGGAAGTAGGCAGTCCTTGAAATTTGCTTTATATGGGATTTAAAAGACAAATCCTCGTCAAAAATAACACCAACATTTTTTACAGTGGTGCTGGAGGTTAAGGTAATGCCATCCAAAGACATGTTGTTGTTGGACAGTTTGTTCCGAAGGTGCCAAATATAATGACTTCTGTTTTGTCGGAGTTTAATAATAAAAAGTTGCAGGTCATCCATGTCTTTATGTCTGTGAGGCATTCTTGCAATTTAACTAATGGAAATTGTTCACCTGGTTTAATTGATAGATACAATTGTGTATCATCTGCATTCCTTATGATATTGCCCAATGGTAGCATACTGTATGATGAAATGGATGGGTCCAAGTACAGACCCTTGCGGTACTCCATGACTGACTCTATAGTTTGTATTGAGGATTCATCGTTGACAGATACGAACTGAGACCGTTTTGATAGATAAGACCTGAACCAGCTTAGTGCAGTTCCCCTTATACCTATCAAAAGCTCTAATCTTTGGAGTAGTATGTTATGGTCAATAGTGTCAAAGGCAGCACTCAGATCTAACAGAACCAGGATAGAGGCAAGTCCATTATCAGATGCACAAAGCAGGTCATTTGTGACTTTAACCAGTGCTGTCTCTGTGCTATGATGTTTTCTAAAACCTGACTGGAATTTCTCAAATAAACAATTTGTATTTAAAATGTCACACAATGGTGAGGCCAGTGCTTTCTCAAGGATTTTTGAGAGGAATGGAATGTTTGATATTGGCCTGTAGTTGGCCATAACCTCAGGATCAAGGTTTTTTTTTTTTTTTACAATAACTTTAATTACAGCTACTTTAAATGACTGTGGGACATAGCCTGACAGTAAAGATATATTCATCATATTTAATACAGGTGTATTAATTATGGGTGCAATTTCCTTGAACAGCTTAGATGGAACAGGGTCTAAGATACAGGTAGATGCTTAGAGGATGAAATAATTGAATTGAGTTGGTTTTGGTCTATAGGAGAGAAGCACTCTAAGTATATGTTTGGTGTTAAGGGTTCAGTGCTGGCTAAGGGTAGGTGGTGGTTTATTTTGTCCCTGAGAGTTATAATTTTATCATTAAAGAAGTTCATAAAGTCATTACTACTGATGGATGTAGGAATGGAGCTGTGACTCTCGGTCAGCCTGGCTACTGTACTAAAAAGAAACCTGGCATTGTTTTTATTTTCTTCTACTAGGGAGGAATAGTAAGCTGCTCTGGCAGTGCTTAGTGCCTTCTTATATTTGTTAAGGTTATCAAGCCAGAGTAATCGAAATTCTTCATGCTTGGTGGAGCGCCATTTCCTTTCAAGTTGCCTTGTCCCTGCTTTATTATGCGTGTTTCATTGTTATGCAATGGAGCTAGTCTTCTTAGTTTCATTTTCTTAATTTTAAAAGGGGCAATAGAGTCCAGTGTTATTATCAGCGCCCCTGTAACACTATCAATCATATGATCTATTTGGGGGGGCGTAAGGTTAGTAAAGGAGTCCTCCCTTGGACTGTGAGATGTTAATGAGCTAAGCATTGATGGAATTTTGTTCATAAATGTTGCTACAGCAGAATCTGATAGATTTCTTTTGTAGGCTTTCTTAAGCAGTGGCTTATAGTCTAATAACAGAACACCAAAAGTTAATAAGTAGTGATCAGATAAAACAGGGTTATGAGCACTGACGCTCAATTTGAATACCATATGTTAGAACATATGGTGTGGTTGAAACAGTGGGTTGGTTGATGTACATTCTGTATAAAACCAATTGAATCTAATAATGAGGTGAAAACATTATTCAGGCTATTATTGTCAACGTGAATATTAAAGTCACCCACAATAATGACTTTAAGGACTAAACTTGATAACAATACTGAAAGTTCAGATATGAATTCAGAATAAGGACCTGTGGCCCGATACACTGTGACAATTCATATTGGCTGAATTGTTTTCCAAGTTGGGTGAAAAAGACTAAGAATGAGGCTTTCGAAAGAGTTTTTGATTTTGTATTTATGAGAAGTCTTGAGTCGTAGATGGCTGCGACTCCACCTCCTCGACCAGTGACTCTAGCAGCATGATTATATATTTATGTGTCTTGCTAATGTAAACAAAGACCATATTACGTCCAAAACACGTTGTGCATTGTTTCTGACTGCAGCGTTTCTGATGAGCGTAAAGCCAGCCCACATCTCCAATATTACATCATATCGACAGCAAATCTGGATCACCCCGTTTTTAGAGATGTGGGTACAGAGGAAAAGAGAGAGGGTTTTGTTTTCTGACACTTTGTGAGTCTGCTGACACACCGGGGACGCATATTGATGTATAAAAGACATACACAAGTGCATGTTGCATGATAGGACACCTTTAATTCTTCTTGTATATATACTGTGTATATATATATATATATATATATATATATATATACAGGACTCTCTCAGAAAATTAGAATATTGTGATAAAGTTCTTTATTTTCTGTAATGCAATTAAAAAAACAAAAATGTCATACATTCTGGATTCATTACAAATCAACTGAAATATTGCAAGCCTTTTATTATTTTAATATTGCTGATTATGGCATACAACTTAAGAAAACTCAAATATCCTATCTCTAAATATTAGAATATCATGAAAAAGTATACTAGTAGGGTGTTCAACGAATCACTTGAATCGTCTAATTAACTCGAAACACCTGCAAGGGTTTCCTGAGCCTTGAAAAACACTCAGCTTGGTTCAGTAAACTAAATCACAAGTATGGGGAAGACTGCTGATCTGACTGCTGTCCAGAGGACCGTCATTGACACCCTCCATCAGGAGGGTAAGACACAAAAAGACATTTCTCAAAGAGCAAGCTGTTCACAGAGTGCAGTTTCAAAGCACATCCACAAAAAGTCTGTTGGAAGGGGGAAATGTGGCAGGAAACGCTGCACAACCAAGAGAGATGACCGCAGCCTTAACAGCATTGTGAAGAAGAGTCGCTTCCAGAATTTGGGGGAGCTTCAAAGACAGTGGACTGAAGCTGGAGTCCAGGTATCAAAAGTCACTGTTCACAGACGTGTCCGGGAAATGGGCTACAATAACCGTATTCCCATGGACAAGCCACTTCTGGACTCAAGACAACGGAAGAGGCGTCTGACTTGGGCTAAGGAAAAGAAGCACTGGACAGTTGCACAGTGGTCCAAAGTCCTCTTTTCAGACGAAAGCAAGTTTTGTATTTCATTTGGAAGTCAAGGCGCCAGAGTCTGGAGAAAGGCTGGAGAGGAGCAAAATCCAAGTTGCTTGAAATCCAGTGTGAAGTTCCCACAGTCAGCGATGGTTTGGGGAGCCATGTCAGCTGCTGGTGTTGGTCCACTGTGTTTCATCAAGCCCAGAGTAAATGCAGCTGTGTACCAAGAGATTTTAGAGCACTACATGCTTCCGTCTGCTGAAAAGCTCTATGGAGATGAGGAATTCATTTTCCAGCATGATCTGGCACCTGCCCACAGTGCCAAAACCACCAGTAACTGGTGTACTGACCATGGCATTACTGTCCTCGATTGGCCTGCAAATTCCCCTGACCTGAACCCCATAGAGAATATGTGGGGTATTGTGAAGAAGAAGCTGAAAGACACCAGACCCAACAATGCTAATGAGCTAAAGGCCACTATTGAAGCATCCTGGGCATCCATAACACCTCAGCAATGCCACAGGCTGATTGCCTCCATGCCACGCCGCATTGATGCAGTAATCCGTGCAAAAGGATTCCCAACCAAGTACTGAGTGCATTAATGGACATTTTCAAATGTTTGATTGTGTTTTGCTGTTATAAATCTTTTTTTTTTACTTGGTCTGAGAAACTATTCTAATTTTTTGAGATAGGATTTTTGAGTTTTCTTAAGCTGTATGCCATAATCAGCAATATTAAAATAATAAAAGGCTTGCAATATTTCAGTTGATTTGTAATGAATCCAGAATGTATGACATTTTTGTTTTTTTAATTGCATTACAGAAAATAAAGAACTTTATCACAATATTCTAATTTTCTGAGACAGTCCTGTATATATACGCCCCCCCAAATAGATAATATGATTGATAGTGTTACAGGGGCGCTGATAATAACACTGGACTCTATTGCCCCCTTTAAAATTAAGAAAATGAAACTAAGAAGACTAGCTCCATGGCATAACAATGAAACACGCATAATAAAGCAGGGACAAGGCAACTTGAAAGGAAATGGCGCTCCACCAAGCATGAAGAATTTCGGTTACTCTGGCTTGATAACCTTAACAAATATAAGAAGGCACTATGCACTGCCAGAGCAGCTTACTATTCCTCCCTAATAGAAGAAAATAAAAACAATGCCAGGTTTCTTTTTAGTACAGTAGCCAGGCTGACCGAGAGTCACAGCTCCATTGAGTCTTCTATTCCTACATCCATCAGTAGTAATGACTTTATGAACTTCTTTAATGATAAAATTATAACTCTCAGGGACAAAATAAACCACCACCTACCCTTAGCCAGCACTGAACCCTTAACACCAAACATATACTTAGAGTGCTTCTCTCCTATAGACCAAAACCAACTCAATTCAATTATTTCATCCTCTAAGCATCTACCTGTATCTTAGACCCTGTTCCATCTAAGCTGTTCAAGGAAATTGCACCCATAATTAATACACCTGTATTAAATATGATGAATATATCTTTACTGTCAGGCTATGTTCCACAGTCATTTATAGTAGCTGTAATTAAAGTTATTGTAAAAAAAAAAGAAAACTTGATCCTGAGGTTATGGTCAAACATTCCATTCCTCTCAAAAATCCTTGAGAAAGCAGTGGCCTAAGAATTGTGTGAAATTTTAAATACAAATTGTTTATTTGAGAAATTCCAGTCAGGTTTTAGAAAACATCATAGCACAGAGACAGCACTGGTTAAAGTCACACATGACCTGATTTGTGCATCTGATAATGGACTTGCCTCTATCCTGGTTCTGTTAGATCTGAGTGCTGCCTTTGACACTATTGACCATAACATACTACTCCAAAGATTAGAGCTTTTGATAGGTATAAGGGGAACTGCACTAAGCTGGTTCAGGTCTTATCTATCAATACGGTCTCAGTTTGTATCTGTCAACGATGAATCCTCAATACAAACTATACAGTCAGTCATGGAGTACCACAAGGGTCTGTACTTGGACCCATCCTGTTCATCATATATACAGTATGCTACCATTGGGCAATATCATAAGGAATGCAGATGATACACAATTGTATCTATCAATTAAACCAGGTGAACAATTTCCATTAGTTAAACTGCAAGAATGCCTCACAGACATAAAGACATGGATGACCTGCAACTTTTTTAGTGGGAATGCTGTTAACAGCATTCCGCCGACTTATTTTGCCGCGCTTCTTCTCCCGCATTGAACATCGCAGAAACTCCGTTCAAACATCAAAACGTTCAGCTCGGTCGTGAATCGATGGCTATTACTTTTCTCATTCATAACTTTCATAATTCCAGAGATACATCCCATAATTCATCACATTTTTAACATTTGAACTTTAACATTGCGCAGCTCGTTAAGGCAGAGTGCGTGATGTCAGAGTTAGAGTGGAGGACAGTTTGAAATTTGCCTTCATATATTTTTATAAAACTGCCATAATTCCCAAACCTACATTCCTGAGACATAATTTTTGCATAAACGCTCTTCATCGGTAACTTTAGCATTTCTGAATGTCCTTGTACGCATCAATATTAGCAGATGCGTCACACCAAGCCCGGGAGATTTATTCTGCTTTGACTACTGCTAGGTAAGTTCATGTATCCATAAACACCTGAAGTTTAAAGTGTCAAATGAACTCTTTTTAAAAGTATAACACACCGTTTGAGTTTGTTCATAGACTGTTTATTGGCGTGAGAACTGATATTAATTTACACATTAAAGGAAACAGCTTCTTAGCAGCGTATCCAGTCTTAGCCCGCTAACGGGCTAACAGCTAGCAGCGTTGCGTTAGACTAGACTGTATATATAAATGGACGTAGGGTCCGTGACGTCACCCATAGGATTCTGCAGAGTTGCCGAGAAGCCCTTAGTAGGCGGAGTCGGCCACTAACGGCTCGACAGTGACGTCAGATTTCAACTCCCGCCTGCTCCAAATAAGGGCAAAGAGGCGGAGCCGAGGCGGGACCTGCTGCCACCGAGCTGAAAGTTCCAGAGCTAGCTGAAGCTACCAAGCTAAGCTAACATGCTCCCCATCGGCACACTGCCGTGGTATTTTACGTTTCTAAGGTAAGCGGACATGAAACTATAAAGCAAAACTATAAATAATAATCTAAGTTATTGAGTTTTTAGCATAATACTTCAGAATCTTAAAATCCCTTAACGTTTGTATGCAATTGTGCTAAATTCAACATTGGAATCAAGCAAATATTAATATGTTTGAATGACATTAGTTATTTCTATTTTGATATCACTTAATTATACGTTTAATACATTTAAATCAAGCTAAGGTACATGTGATGGTAGCTAGTTAGTGCTCTTACCTGTGAGGCATCCTCCAAACAACATAATAACCAGACTGTATCATTAAAACTAAGTACCAGTTCTAGATCCTTGACTTTAGACAAACAATTCAAAAGACAACATGTATCTAAAGACCAATCTTTATTTGAATGTGCCTCTTAACCTGATATATTAGTTATACAGTAATAGTATTGACAATCTCTACAAAAAACTGAGCAACTCAACAGTCAACTTTATGTTTCTTATTGTCTAAAGCATTTATTATTTCCATTTTCCCCCTCTCATATTCAGTGTGGACGGATTGAGACAGCGTGGTGTCCAGAAAACTGCAGAGACTTCAGGGAGAAACCTCCGTGTGATGGACGTCCTGTCTGTTGGTTTGGAGAGGACTGAGGGTCTTTCCTCTGCGAGGGGGACTGGGGGGACTGGGGGGAGGGACTGATGGAGGAGCCCATGCTGGGCAAAGCTGATACCAACTGCACAGGCCTAATCTATCACTTTATTTGACTAAATGTGTTTACTTATACATTTAATAGATTTACACCTTCTGTCCATATGTGCATTTAATTTAAAACATTTGATTAACTTTTGGTTCACATTTCAATAAATTGTATTTGCACTCCTTTTGTCCATTATTCTTACTGAAAAGGTTAGATTACACATTCACATCTGACTGAAGATTGGCCCTACTTATTTGTGACGTTGCAAACTCTGCGGTACAAGGCACAAGTGATGTGAAGCTCATAAAGCGAGGCAAATAGAAATAATCAGCTGACGGAGTGTAGATGTGGAAATAGGTGCATTCGATCAGCTGACTGTTTTTACAATAAAAGTAGTTTCTTAGTATACTGGTCTTAAAATCTCATAGCATCAGCTTTTAATTTTCCTCTTGGATGTTCTTTTTGACCCTCAGAGAAGGAGAAAATGTCGTGTCTTTCAGGCATGTCCTTTCCTAACAAAAATTACAGGAAACATAAAACATATTATTGCAGAACAAGTGTGTTATTTATGAAAGCGGTGTGTTTGTGTGTTTAGGGGCTGTAGATATAATTATTTGTAATTGTAATGTTTTTTTTTTATTTCAACAGTGAGCTACAAAGACAATCAGATTATGAATGAAAAGTATGAAGTTCATCAACATTGAAATATATGTTATTATCAAAATAATATTGAACTGTTATCAAAACGTAGTGCAACTGTAGAAGCTTGCTCTGTTGTCTCACTGAAAGAATAACTTTTACCACGTTTTTTACAGACAATATTGAGAGATAAATAGTAGCAGTTCTCACTATGTGTTAAATATCTTTGCCTTTAATACATTAAATTAGAAAGCTGACAAAATCATATTGCTTGTTAACATCTAAATGTAACTTTTTGCACAGAAAAACCCCTCAACTTCACTGGTGTGTAGGTGATCTAGTATTGTTTAATGGAATGTATATCAGTGTATTAAAGTCAATACTTTTTGATTCTTTGTACAGTATGAAAAAAAGAGTCTTTGTACCTGAGCTGAAGTTCACTGCTGTGAGGAGTCCAGTTATGTCTCTAACTCTCTGGTCCAGCCTGTCTGCATCACCTGGACACCTTAAAAAAACATATATATGTATATATTATATATATGTAAATTACCATGTGTACAAACAATATCACTGATTCCCTTCTGTTGAACATGTTGGATTGTCCGAGTCAGGGTCCTTTTTATTCTACTGTAACTTTGGAAGTTGTGTTACCAATGCTTACTGTTTATTTGATACCCATTTGGTAATGCAATTCATAAAAACAACAAGGTTTGGGTTTGTTCTTCAGATGACTGTGATGTTAACGTGTAAGCTCAATAATGAACTCCAGCTCAACCAACCATATTGTAATATCTAAGTAATCATCTTGAAATATGACATTAATAATTGTAATATACACACATCTTGTTGTGAGTTTGATTTCACATACACTACTTCAACATTAGCTTGTCTACATACTTGAGCATAGCCAATTTAAATTAACCTTAGCGATGCATACAGTTCCTACCTAAATAATAATAATCTCTCTAAGTTACAAGGATGACCTTATTTTATCAACCTCAAACAAAAGCTGTTTGTTGTACAGTATTATCCCACTTAACAATTGTCTATTTCGTTTTAACCTTTATAAATATAGTCTATGATTTTAACTTGGAGGCTACTATTAGCATCGTTAGCAACGATGTAGCTACCACTCGCTTACACGCTAATCCAAGCCGTAACATTAATTACGTAGCTGATTAAAATCATTAACACATAAATAAATACCCAAATTTCACTTACCGCAAAACCGCATTCATGCACCGTCTGTTTCAACCGCAGAGTGAGTCACAATAGTCCGATATATAAGCATGAAGAACAAACAAACACGGCCGGGGGCAAGTTGTGTTCCCTGGATGAGCTGAACAGTCAGAGTGCCTGTAGCTTCAAGGAACTAGCTAGCAGAGAGACAAGAAGCTAACAGCAGCAGTCACTTCACAGAGCCGTCACTCAATGTGACCACGCCCTAATTTATGCAAAAACTTTAACACCTAATATAAATAAAAGGGTAGTGTTAGAAAACAATTCACTCACAGATCCATAATCATGAAGGTGGAATCTAACTATATTCATAATAATATTTATTGCATCCATGGTTAGAAAAATGTTTTTTTCTGCTTTAAACTTGGGCATTTTAACATGGGGGTCTATGGAAATTGCTCCTTTCTGCAGTCAGTTCCTATCGGCCAATATATGAACTGCAGTGTGTGCCACTTCCGTATTGGCGTCCCGGCTGTTCCACAGAGTTTGCCGCTTGGTTAGCCCGTTAGCATTGCGCTAACGCTGCTAGGCTGCTAGCTAAGTTAATCTCTCCCTAAACAGTTGAACTTTAAAGTGTCAAATTAACTCTTTTTCAAAGTATATCACACCGTTTGAGTTTGTTCATAGACTGTTTACTGGCGTGACAACTGATATTAATTTACACATTAAAGGAAACAGCTTCTTAGCAGCGTATCCAGTCTTAGCCCGTTAGCATTGCGCTAACGGGCTAACGCTGCTAGGCTGTTAGCTAACTTAATCTCTCCCTAAACAGTTGAACTTTAAAGTGTCAAATGAACAATAGTTTCTGTATATAGTTGTTTTATCACTTGTTCTTTCACAAAAATTACTTTATTTTTGTTCACCTTTTCAATTTGTGGTTTTACAAAATATATTTGTTAGTAATTGACTCAAACAGTTTTAAATAGTTTTTTTCATGTATTGTTTGACAGATTTTCACTCGTGTTTTTACTGAATATAATTTCTTAGTAATTGATTTGAAACGTTTTATATTAGAGATGTCCCGATCCGATCACGTGATCGGGGATCGGAGCCGATCACGTGTTTTTCAAAAGATCGGAATCGGGAAAAAAAAAATCGGAGATCGGGATATTTTTTTTAATTTTTTTTAAATACTTTTAAAATATTTTTTATTCAATATTACAAAACTAAAATGACCATGTTCAAGTCTTAAAGTCATCCTGAGGCTTTAGTTTTGGTTTCAAATTACACAACATCATGTATGTGTTGCTTCTTTGGGGCTTGTTTTTATAGACCTGGTTGCTTATTTTTCTCAAATCTGGCAACAGAGTGGGCAGGGCGCAGTGTCTAATTGTAGCAGTAAGCTAACGAGTATTGATAAGCTTTATTTTTTTTGATCCAATGCTGCACAACTGAACTGATCCAATGCTGCTGTGAAAAAAAGAAGCTATATCCATGTTGGATAGAATATCCAATTTAAATTTAAAAAATAACCTTAAGGGACAACTTGAATGCTTTTTTTTTTTTCCTCTTAATGCATTGCATAAAGATCGGATCGGGAAAGATCGGTATCGGCAAATTGTCAAAATCAAATGATCGGAATCGGATCGGGAGCAAAAAAAGGTGATCGGGACATCCCTATTTTATATAGTTTTTTTTTCCCCCATGTTCTGGTTTTTGAAAATAAAATTTGCCAAATGTTACTATTTCACCAGTTATTTTTGCATTTTCAACTTTTCCTACGAATAACATTCTACATTCAAAGCCTTAAATCTTTAACATTATTTATACATTTGGAGTTTCATGCTACTTTTTAACTTAATATTCATTCATATGGAAACCATTCAGTCATCCAAATATTCCTGATTATTCACTTTCTTCTTACACATTATATTTCAGCATAAAGCATTGCCACTAGCAATTTCTTCAGGAATTGCATTCTCTAGTTATTATTAGACTCCAACAAAACAGAAGTCATAATATTTGGCACCTTCGGAACAAACTGTCCAACAACAACCTTTCTTTGGATGGCATTACCTTAACCTCCAGCACCACTGTAAAAAATGTTGGTGTTATTTTTGACGAGGATTTGTCTTTTAAATCCCATATAAAGCAAATTTCAAGGACTGCCTACTTCCATCTACGGAATATTGCAAAAATCAGGCACATCCTAAATCACAACAATGCAGAAACACTAATCCATGCTTTTATCACCTCCAGGCTGGATTATTGCAATTCCCTTTTATCAGGCTGTCCAAACTCATCATTAAAGACCCTTCAATGAATACAAAATGCTGCAGCACGGGTTTTAACAGGAACAAAGAAGATGGACAACATCACTCCTGTTTTAGCAGCATTACACTGGAAACCAATTAAGTCCAGGATTGATTTTAAAATACTTTTACTCACATACAAAGCGCTCAATGGTCAGGGACCATCCTACCTACAGGATCTTTTAATCTTCTATTGCCCCTCTAGGGCATTAAGATCCCAGAGTGCAGGTCTGTTGGTGGTTCCCAGACGAAATAAGATCAGGTGCTAGAGCTTTCGGCTACCAAGCCCCGTTCCTCTGGAATCAACTTCCAGTGACGATTAGGGAGGCAGACAGTGTCCACACATTTAAGAGTAGGTTGAGGACTTTCTTCTTTTGGTACAGCGTACAGTTAAGACTGGGTTTAAACCCCCTTTTATACATCCTCATGGACCCTTCGTTTTATGGAATTTTTATTATTGTGCTCTTAACTGTATTTGTGTCATTTAGTGAATGCTGTTAACAGCATTCCAACTATCTGTTCTTCTACGGACAAAATTCTTTATTCTTATTATTCCACCCGTTATTTTGCCGGTCTTCTCCCACATTGAGCATCGCAGAAACTCCGTTCAAACATCAAAACGTTCAGATCGGTCGGGAATTGAGTGCTATTACTTTTCTCATTCATAACTTTCATAATTCCAGAGATACATCCCATAATACATCACATTTTTAACCATTGAAGTCAATGGAGAAATTCTTCAGACTTCAACAAATCTTCATGCGACTTCAACTGCTAACTGTTCATTCATACTTTCACTCAGAAACCTCATTCTAACTTTAAAATGTTACACATCTTTCTGACATTATTCGTGTAACATAACTTTTAAATCTGAATCTGACTTTTAGAGATATTAAACATTGTTCAGACCTTGGAACAGAGGCCTTCTTCAGATTTGAACATTAACTAGAGTGCGTGATGTCACAGCTAGAGTGTAGGAAATCTTGAAATTTGCCTTCATATTTAAAAAAAAAACTGCCCTAATTTCCAAACCCTACATTCCTGACACATAATTTTTCATGACAAACGTAGGATAACATCTCGTCCTTGAGATGCTTCACGCTTTGAAATTTCACCGATATCTGTTACGGTTCTTCCACAAAACGTTCAAATGTAAGAGGTTTATCTCTCATTCAGGACAATGGAAACCTTTGATCTCTGGACGCCTCGTTAGCTCAAATATAAACACCTGTGTCATGGAACACGATGATGTCATCGCTCCAACTGACATGCTCAGAGCAGCAGACTTCAGATAAAGTTTAACGTTCCTGCCCTCAACAGCTCTACGTCAATTATGGGGTGTCATCATATGCCGTTTCCATGGAAACGCATCCCTCGCCATAGAAGACGATGTCGCTATACATTAACTCCTATGAAAATGTTCAAAAAGTGCTCAAACTTCACATGTGTGCTAACAGTCCAGCCGTGAAGACATCTACGGGACAGTTTTGAGATTTCTTCAAATGCCGTTGCCATGGCAACACAATGCTCGCCATGAAACACGGTTTTCAAATAACTTCAGTTCAAATGCTCCAAACGGCCCAAAACTTCACAGGTTTGGTAACGATGCAGCAATCTACGCATCTAAGCGTGTTATAGGGTGTCATCAAATGCTGTTGCCATGGCGACAGATCATTCGCCATCAAGTTAGTTCAAAAGTTTGCAGTTCAAATATTCTGCTGCTTTTCCAAGCCTTTTTACTTTCTTTACTCATCACACATTCAAGCCCCCAGTGTTCATGTATCATTTCAATCTAAATATATATATATTTATATATATATTTATATATATATATATATTTTATGCAGTAGATGGACACCTGATTTACTAAATTAAAAAAAATGTGTTTACTTTTAATTAAAGTTTTAAGCTAAAACAGAATTTGTAAACAATAGTATTCTGTAGGCCTTGCCTTAATTTGTGATGACACATTGTTCTGTTGTCTTACATAATAAACATATTTGCATATTTCTTTACTTTTGTAATGATTTGGTTTGCATTTGACATTGAGGTAATCCAACAGTAACCAAAAGTAATCAGGTTACATTACTTTTATATTGTGTTACTTAGATTGCGTTGCTGATTACATTGCTTTTTTACAAGTAACCAGTAATTGTAACGAAATACATTTTTATTGTAACCCTCCCTTCCCTAGGCGGGACTTCAGCTCCCAGAACAAGGTTTCAGTTTGGAGAGGATAAAGTAAGGTGCCACTCTGATGTGTTACTGTCATTGTTATGTAGATATAAGTATTAGTACTAGAGAAAAATACTCAGTGCTCCATTTGACGAGGGCTGCACTACACAACGTGCAGCTTTAAAGGGTGATGAACCACTCTCTGCCTCCTACAGACATTGACCCCGGAGAGCAGTGAAAGTGGGTGGTGTGACTCTGTAGCAACCTCCACATGTAGATGAACTCTTGTCTAAAAAAACAATTCATGTTAAACTAAATGTTAACCGGGGAGGAGGAAGCGGTGAACATGCCAACATGTCTTCAGGCAGAGCTCCATTCATCATTTCTGAAGAATAAAGTTAGCAACAATCATGAGTTGTCATTGAAGACAGAGACTTTCACATCAACAAAATGTAAGACAACTTATACAAAAGCAAAAGATACAAATAAATCGGTTTTGAAAAAAGACACCACACACACAGGTCTTCCTGTCCTGAACAATCACAAAGAGAGCTCGTTAGGAAGCCTCGCTTTTTGGAACTTTATCATTTAAAATAAATGTACTTCCTCTTCATCAAGTATTCAAAGTCAATACAATCCCAAGAAAAGAATGAGAATGGAACTAAATGAAAAGACAAAGGCTGCTGTTTTGATGTGACGTATATGTCGGTGTGTTTGCAGTGCACGTGTGGCTGCTCTAGTGATAATCTTCAAAGTGTTTCTTTCATTGTGTGCTGTGTGTGTATGTTAAACTTGCAGTAACCCAATGTTGCTTTGGAGTGCCCCTCGGACACTAGAGCCTTCTCGAGGAAGACTTACGGAGCACGACTCCTCTTCCTACTGATGGTTTCGACCCGTTTGATCATGGTGTAACATGAGGCTGATGTAACACGGACGCATCAAACATCATTTCCAACCTCTCTGTTTATTAGAGATGATACAGTGTTGGCCTTTCTGACATTTATACAAAACAAACAGAAAACTAGACAGCAGCTTCTGGTCGTCTCCACACACTAACATCCTGCCCTTCTGTCCTCTGATGGAGACAAGAGTGTGAGTGTTTGTGGGGGGGTGAGTGTGTGTTTAGCAGTCTGTGTAGGTTTTTAGAAGATGATTGACTAGTGAAGGCTTCTTGGTGTTCTCTCAGCCCTCTCACTGTGAGGCACTGTACTCAAAGCAGTGTTACTGGAGTCACACTGGTCCACGTCAGTTAAGTTCATGTTAGTCTTGTGTCTGTGGAAACAGGTGCATCATGGGTTATCTCCCCTTTAGCTGACTATTAACACAAAACAAGAGTCACACTGGAATATTTGACTATGGCTGTATGAACATGTTTTGCCATAATGCATTGATTCTCAGAAAATCTCTATCAGTTTTTAAGGACAGGTCACCATGCAGAGTGGGGTGGCAGGGGCTCAGAGTGCACCCCCCACTGTTCTGAGTGCATGTTTGAATATTTTAAATTCAGCCTTTAGGTTTATGGTGGTGTTATTTATACTTTTTCAAGCAATAAAGTTTAAAACATTACAATATATAGCCTTGCTTACAGTACATTTTGAATTTACCTGTTCGATATAACTTTTGTCTCTTTGGAAAATGTCATTCGTAATTTTGCTTTTGTTCATGATTTTCATTTAATAGTAATGGTGAACAACCAGTCTCGTCCTGACATTACCCATGAGCCTCAGCTGCTGTGGAGAAGGTGAAGCCTCCAGCTCAGAAGTGAGACAACACTGCAAACTGTTTCCATGGACACTGGTTCCCTAACGTAAGCAGGCCAATCATTCCTTAACGATATGACATCACAGCAGCTGAGGGTTTTGCTCCAGAGGTTTGAAACTTTATTCAGAATCACTCAGATTAAATAAGTAAAAATGGGGTGGTGCAACACAACCTTTGCTCAGCATCTTGCTGCATGGTCCCCATACATTTCATTACTTGTTAGACGCTTTTATTCAAAGCGACTTGCATACTCAATACTTAGGGCAATCCCCACAGGAGCAATTTGGGGGGAAGTGTCTCAGGGACACAACGACATGCTGACTGCAGTGGGGTTTGAACCTGAGACACCCTGATCCCAACACCAACGCAAAACCCACTGCGCCACAAGTATATATACTCTTCATCATCTATGCTAATTAGGTTAACAACTCATATTTAATCAATCTTACATACAAAATCTGGAGATTAAATGGAGACTTTAGCCGACATAGAGAGCAGTCCACCATCAGTCAGGACCTTTAGCTCAGTGAGAGGACAGTGAGACAGCTACTGGCTGACAGTGTGGGCGAAGCCTGCAGAACATCCATCACATGGTATTTACATCCACCTGTCATCACACAGCTTCACCCACTTTAAATGTGTGCAGAGGACAGGAACCTGCAGGTAGATGTGTGTGTGTCTGTAACAGGTCATACACAATAAGACTCACATTAAGGTGAGTGTATGTGCACACACACACACACACACACACACACACACACACACACACACACACACACACACACACACACACACACACACACACACACACACACACACACACACACACACACACACACACACACACACACACACACACACACACACACACACACACACACACACACACACACACACACACACACACACACACACACACACACACACACACACAACCCAGTGCCACTAAAGCTGTCCTCTGGGGTCCTCTGCAGAGCCACAATCTGAACTGTCTCCTCTCCAGTGAGCAGCAGAAACCTTCACATTGAACTTCTGCTGATTCCAGATCAGGGACTCCAGTTTCATCCAGAGTCGAGTGTTGGGTTCGTCCGGGCACTAGTCCCAGGCTTCCTGTCGCGTGTCTGTGTGTGAGAGCTGGCCTCAGCTCCAGCTCGTGCTTTGGAGTTCTTGGCGAAGCCAGGACGGCAGTGGGTGGCCCAACCGATTCAGCAGACGCAGCAGCTCCATGTTGTGCTCGCGGTAGTATTCAGTCAGGAAGGTACGGGACTGCGTGAACACACACACACACAAAAAGAGATTGGGAAATGTCAGAGGTCGGTACACAGTAGTTCAAAGTGTAATGATATTCTGCTGGGGGGTTTCTGCAGTGCTTCACGGACTGCTGGGGTTTGAAGGTTGTTATTCTATGTTTTTGTTATTTTAAAATAATTATAATTCCATAAAAAAAATTGTTAGTCCTGTCTTTGTTTCCTACTGAAGGTTTTAACCTCTAGAAGCAGCTCATTCCCTCAAACAGTTGCTCTCTGTAGTTTCTAACATGTTATGGTGCATTTGTAGGGGACTACTTTCAGCAGCGGAGTAACACATGGTTGGTGCTCTACTGCAGTGCTTCCTACAGTGTGTTGAAAAAAGGCCCAGGTGCCACAATATTGTATTAATGTAAACATTGTACAATTTTATTATTACTTATAGAGTAGAGCCAAGTTTAAGTGGACCAAAACCATTGTTTAAATGCTTCTGTTGGCTCATTGAGTGAAGCAGAGTGAGATGTACCTCAGGACTCATCTCCGGGTACTTCCTGCCTTTACTCTTCCCCAGACATTTGGCTCGACCTCCCTCACGCTGACACCAGAAACCTTTGCTGTCATCGTACCTGTTGACAACAACAGTTTATTTCACACGTGATGTATGGAAACATATGCTGGTTTTAACTCTTCAATTTTTTTTAATGTTTTCTATCTAAATGTTGAACTTCCAATGTGCATAATGTGTGTGAGTGAGTTACGAACATTAGAGCCTGGGTGTAGTTGAAGATGGGAGTGACCCCGAGGAATCTCTGGATTCCCTCCATCACAAGTGCAGGGTTGGAGCGCAGCAGAGCTCCGTCCACGATGTGCAGCTACAACACAGAGCACAGTCATATGAACAGTCACATGATGATACAGCTTCTGTACAGCCGTTTACATCGTGGCAGTCCCCCAATGCACCTCCCAGAGGAACGTAGTTACCACTGAGATCACAATCCATGCTTGCATCCATTGGTGTTTAAGTAGCCATTATTATAATTGCTTTATTTGTCCCGCAATGGGACAAATTGAAACAGCAAGAGTATAGTTCAGAATAACTAAAAAAGAGTTGACTTACATATTATATAAAAAAAGTAGACACGTTATTAATAATTAAACACAATAAGTGAAAAAAAGAAGTAACAGATAAGTACAACATGGTAGAAAAAAAGAACTATATTTTAAATAAATGACCATATAAAATATAGCAGTAGCTGGTGCTGTTAACAGGTTGAAAACCACAGCTGGAGATGAAGAATAGGATAAAGTAATAGATAGCATTCAACACTGATCCAGTTCCCGGGTTCCTTATAAACGCAGCGTACGATCAAAGGATGGCGTACGCCAGTTTCTGACCCATGCGTACGCATAGAGACGGGAGACATGAGAAACTGCGACACCATTGACCGAAGGAAGAATGGAGAGAAACATGTAAAACAAACCATAAATCTCTCTGCATCATATATGAAGAATACATTTACAGAAATGGGTAAAAGCCAATCTTAAAATTATTAAACAAACACCTGTTTGATACTCCTGAGTGCACACAAAAAAATAACTTGGAGAAATAAATAAATACGGATATGTTATTGAAAACTCTCTCTTACATGTTATGAAATGTATTCTAATAAATTATGCGGTAAACAGAAAGACAGAATTACTTTGAACTTTTGCATTTCTGTAGGTCGTGTAGATACGAGTGCATAGTTTTATATACTATATACAGTGGCGACTGGTCATTAGGGGCACAGCCCCACCTAGTTTCAGCAGAAAGTATTACAAATAATGATTACAAAAAAATACAAAAATGTAAATAAAAAAAAATATTAAATATATTTTAAGATCATGTTTAATCATCTGATTCGTCTGTACATTGCTGTTTTAGTCTGTGTTCTTCTAATTAGTGTCTACAGTGTGTGCCTATTGAGCTGTTTAGAGCCATGAGGGACAAAACCCGATCATGCCCCTCCCTCTCACTGTCGAAGTGAACGGTGACTGTAAAAACTACACTGCGCAACTACACTGTGCATGCAGCGCTGAAAAATTATGAGAGTGCTCTCATACTTTAAATTGTATATATTTATTTAAATATATGTGTGTGTATATGTCCGCATCTGTAGCCTGTTATTGTGTCATTATACCGCACTGTGAATGAATTAAAGTAAATATATAAGTGGTCATGAACACATCTGTCCATCAGACAGAGGGCTGCTGTGCCTCCTGTCATCATTAATGGACGTCTCTTTAAAATGACCGCTCAGAGGAGAGGAGTTCTCATTTCTCTAACCGCCTGCTGCTTCCCCTCCTCTCTCCTCGGTTCACCTTCTCAATCCTCCGCTCGCATCTCCTGTGGGCGGGACTAAGTCTTGAGGATAGGAGTTGAGGAGGGGAAATTAGAGTATTAAGAAACCTCTAGTGACTACCCTCACGCATACTTGCCAACCTTGAGACCTCAGAAATCGGGAGCATTTCAAAATGCAAAATGGGGGGGGGGGGATGCTAGTGGATTGCCGGAGCTGTTAGATTAACATTAACATGCTTATTGTAGTTCTAAGTGCAATGCCTTGCAGCCTGTGGCACCATCCTTGATGGAGCATATGTGTGGGCAGGAAAGGAGTGAGCAGAGAGTAGAGTAGTTGTCGATTTTTGTTCTGTTTTCTGTGACTATCTGCCTCATCCTCTCAGACTTTCAGTTGCGCGCGCTACTAAAGAGACGTGTTTCCATGGAAACCAAACAATGGTGTAGCTAGCTGTATTAAAGTCCGAGTGGAAACAGTCCTGAGTAAATCTGATTTTGTCAGAAATCGGGAGAAATGCGGGAGAAATATGACCCCGGGAGGTAACCTGGAGAGGGCAATGAAATCGGGAGTCTCCCGCGAAAATCGGGAGGGTTGACAAGTATGCCCTCACGATCAACACGTCCAAAAGAATGACATGCAAAGCTGCCTGCCTGCCTGCCTTCCTTTTGATTCTCTCTGAATTGCCTGATCATTTTAGTGTTTAATGTCAACCATTTGGGCAGATAGCATGAAGTAGAAAAGATCGCCGATGCTAATGTAGCATTAGCATTTCTCCCCCGGGCTTAAATGGTGTATTATAGAATGATCACACCGGTTTGACAGTACTCTTCAAAGGGTTCACGAAATATGACTACTGCTCTTACTGTTTAACATTTTGGGTTACTTGATGTTACTTAATGTTAAGGCTAATACAAATGATAAGGCTAAGACTGTAATGCTAACTAACGTGCTTGCAACTAGCTAGGTAGCTAACTTGATCCAGCAACTCCTGGTCCTCTCATCAGACGGGAAGCGAAAGAACGAGCAAGACCCATTACTGGTATGATAACAACATGGTACTAAGCACACAGGCATCTTTTAAAGTTATCGTATCTTAGCTATCTCTTATATTTAGCGGAGGAAAACAATTGTGACATCAGTTATGACATCACTTACGCGACTCTGGGATTTGTAGTCTTTCTAGTTGCATATTTTTCATAGTCTTATATTTCAACAGTTTTACGACAAACTGTGACTTTTTTTTACATGGAAATGATTTTTTAAGATTGACAAACATCATATGTGTAATTCATGGCACAATTCAAACGGGATCGAAAGATACGTTTTCTCTCTCCATTGACTTCAATACATAATTTTTCCGAAATAAGGTCCAATGGACCGGAAGTAGATGGGCGGGACTTCGCCACTCTATACCCTTATTCTCCCAACATTGTATGTTACTCTGGTTAAACTGCGCTCCCTATTGGCAGGAGTATATCAGAACACAACAGCATGTACTCAAATTTTTACCAGGGGTGCAAACTCATCAGGTATGAAAAAGGTGACAAGGATCCGAGCCCCCCTACGGAATATCGGCTTTAAAATGAGGAATAACAGAGGATTTTAGCAATCAGAACAACTAAAGCAGCAGTGTCAATAATAACAGAAACGCTAAAGAGTCACATCTAATACAAATATATAAAAGCATTTATTTTAATTGTGTAGCAGTCAGTTTATAATTTTGGCAGCACTGTTGAGCATTTTAAAAATGTATTTTCATGCCTCTGTGCAAGGCTTAGTCTTTCTATCTTTATAGCCACTGGTGTAAAGTAACTACGTTCATAAACTCAAGTACTATACTTGGGCACAATTTTGAGATACTTGTACTTTAATTAAGTATTTCAATGTTTTGCTACTTTGTTCTTCTTCTCCTCTACAGTTCAGAGGTAAATGGTATTTAATACCTTTAGTTACTTTACAGATGTGGATGAATGATGTGAAATATAATCAAGTGTTAAATCAGACTTTAGTTCCACCTGGAGTAAATCCAGAAGCTACCCTGCAGTATACAAAGTCATTCAAACTAGCTGCACCTTTACCCGCTTTGAGAACACTTTCATGATCAATCATTATAAAACATATATATATTATTCTGAAATGGACCAATCTGCACAATGACTACTTTTACTGTCACTACTTTAACTATGTTTTGATAAAAATCATTTTTTACTTTTACTTGAGGAACATTTTGAATGCAGGACTTTTACTGTAACTGAGTATTCCTACACTTTGGTACTTCTACTACAAGACCTGAGTACTTCTACTTTTACTGTCGCTACTTTAACTATATTTTGATGACAATACTTTTGTACTTTTATTTGAGGAACATTTTGATTGCAGGATTGTTCCTACATTCTGGTACTTCAACTTTTACTCAAGTACAAGACCTGAGTACTTCTACTTTTAATCAAGTACAAGATCTGAGTACTTCTACTTTAGTACAAGATCTGAGTACTTCTACTTTTACTCTAGTACAAGATCTGAGTACTTCTACTTTTACTCAAGCACAAGATCTATACTTATACCACCTCCGTTTATAGCTTATGAAAAAAACTATTAGAAAACGAAGGCTAAAGCTAACGTTAGCAGATAGTGACAATGTATGCTAGTTAGCTAGCTCAACGATAATATTGCAAATCGCGCTCTGCCGGTCCGATAGGGAGCTCTGCTCTGAACACCTGAACGGCCCGTTCTAACAGCTGTTCACCAGCGGTCCAGTCTGTGCCACAGTGACTATGGACGCACAGTTAATATTAACGAACGCACCCGTAGGTAATGTAGCTGCTGAAGTTAGACCCTCATCACGGAGCAGCAGAGCCTTATTATACATCCATGAGCAGAGCCGATAGGCAGGAAGACTCTAGAACAGAGGTGCCCAGTACGTCGACCGCGGTCGACCGGTCGACCGCGGGGGCAATGCTGGTAGATCGCGAGTCATTCATAAAAAAAAAAAATCCAGCTCCGTTCAAATAGACAAAACAGCTTTTGATTCCTCCTCCCTTGGCCTCCCTGCCACTTAATTCAGGAGTTTACTTGATTGACAGAAAAAGCGACCTATTGCTTTCCAGTCTGTTAACCCAGAATGCAAAGCGATACAAAATCAGTCAAGTGCCGGGAGAGACAAACAACAAAATGAGTGCGGGAACGAGCAAAAAGCTAAAGACATACCACTTCCACACAGAATGGGAGGGAGAATCTTTTTTTGTGATGTCACATTCAAAGGTTATTTGCCTTATTTGTAAAGCAAGCGTCGCTCTGCCAAAGAAAGGTAACGTGGAGAGGCATTATCGGAGTGTTCACAAGGCATATGACAGCGACTTCCCTCCGAGTAGCGAGTTGAGAAAGAGAAAGGTCATGTATTATTGCTACACAAACATTATCTCTTAGTCTTAGTGTCGCCAACTCGTTTCTAACATGCAAAAAGACAAACAAATGCTTCTATGGTCGGTGTATTTTCTATCTTTCCAATCCAGAAGAGATCTCTCTCTCCCCCGTCTGTTTGCAAGGGGGCGGGGCAGTTTACACACACGCAGCTCCTACATGCAGCAACACACGGAGGAGATGGTGGAGAGAAGCGCTCCAAGGTGTGGTTACATGTTACCCGTCTTGAGGTGGACAATGCTCGTCACCAAAAGTGTTTAGCATGTAAGGGCGGTAACACGAGCAATTTGTCTAAACATTTAGCAAAAGTGCACCACATTCAGACGGAGGAATGCACCGGGTTCGACTGTCTTTCTCGTAGCTCTGTAGCCCCATCCACGAGTAACGTTTCCACGTCAGGTGTTATGTATGCTAGCAGCAACACACGGAGTTAACTACATTATACAAACATGGGTTAATGATTAGACTTAGTAACTGAGTTATTTATTTTGTTAAAGTTTCAGCTATTCTGTTTACAGTTCTGTCATCACATTATTTAATACGATTTGTTAAAACATTGTTGTTTCTTTTGATGTGAAATATTATTTATTTAATTCAAATAAAAAGCAATGTTAATTTTGTTCACAATTTGTTCAGTTAATTTAATAATATATGTATTTTTGAATCAAGTATTCATCTTTATTGTCTTCATTGTTAGTTTCCACATGCCTAAAACAACCTCAAACTAAATCTAAAAGTTGATGGCTAAATAAGAGCGTTTGAGAAATTGTGCAAGGCACACAGCAGTAGTCCGAATAGTCGATTAATCGTTTCATTAATCTATAGATTAATCGATAATCAAATTAGTCGTTTGTTGCAGCCCTATTGTAGTTATCCCATGTAAAAATAAAACGTGTTATTCAGCAACCCTTGCAATTTGGGATTTTATTTTTGGTTGGTAGACCTCGGTTAGCTGGTCATTTCAAAAGTAGCTCACCAGCCAAAAAAGTGTGGGCACCCCTGCTCTAGAACAAAGCTCGCGCTTCATTATAATATATAGAAAAAGAACACCATACGTGTCATGATGGCACATAACAGCTCGCGGCCGCAGATTACTCCGGGTCCCAGACCCCCCCCCCCCCCCATACCCCAAAAACATTTTTATTGCAGATCTACATGAATCACACAAACGACCTATTTTGGATTCAAAACGGCGAATTTCGCCGAAAGGTGACAAGTTTGAATCCCTGTTTTACAAGAACCTGATTTTGTGTAAGTTTTAAATATTCATTGAAGGTATCTTGCACATTTGAATGTTTATTTATTTAAAACAATTATTACTTGCAATAATGTAGACATGTAGGCCTACATATGTATAATTATGTTATTATTTTAAGTGTGGTTTAAAGTAAACTTATATAAAGTTATTTGGTTGAGCCAAGTAACCCAGGTGGATGCAATCAGGTAATTAGGACAGAGCCTCTGTTTTTAGATGGGGTTTGTGGCCATGCTGTAGGCCTGACGTTTAAAATAAATTATCAAATCTTATCTGTTAAGATGAACGTTTCATTTAAAAAGGTTTTTATTTATTTGTTTAAGAAGGGACCCCAGAGCCAAGGGCAGCCCGAGCAGACCGCCTTCTCCCGCCGCAGGCAGGATCAAACTCTCGGTCCGGTGATGGGCTCCGTGTAACAAGTCCCCTCAGTTTGTGCGGGGAGCCGCGCCGTACCCAGGTACTCCCCTATCTGCCGTATCTGCACCACGGTAATGCTGCTGTCATCGCTCGCCTATCCTCCGGTGGTGCCCTCGGCTCCCTCCACCGCCACACTGCCCAGCACACTGGAGATCACTATCCCGTCGGGGGTCACCAGTCTCTAGTACTGTTATTTTGGGGGTCGCGGGGTGAAAAGTCGCACCATACTTAATCCTAGAAAGTAGCACATGGTATATATTGTACGACTTTGTAATTTTTGAATGTTGATATGTATTCGCTATAGCCTACTGTGCCTTTCACGCAGACAATAAAAGTGAATTCTGAAATGACAAATAGGTTTATGTTTCAAGTTTATTTGCATTAAAAACGTGTTTTTAAACCCTTCTGTTCAAAGTTGATATTTTGTTTATTAAAAGATTAAATCTTTAAAAACATGCTGTTTGCCATTTTTAAAGTTTGATGGAAGACATTAAAGTATAGGTCACTGACATGGAGCTTTAGGCCTCCAATGCTTTAACAAAAAATGTTTTAGTTTCAGTTTTGAAGAGTGAATATGGATGTTAAATTCACAAATTTGTAGGAATAATCTTAAACAAGAACAGGATATTGAGCCATGATGCCTGTTTTTAAAGTACAGAAACATTCAGAATGCATGATGATTCCTTCAAAGGTTTTGTAATAGACACCTAGTACTCTTAATTTATAAACTAATAATAATACATGTGAATGATTGAGCTCATTAGTGGCCTGACTAGCCCTCCTAATTTGGTCTAAAAAAAGTCAATGATGATCATTGTGATAAATAAGCGAACAGAGAATGTTCCATTTTTGACGATTTACATGTCACAAATTACTACAGATGGAGCACTGAATTTCAGACTCCAGCTTACAGCTTCCTGCCTACGACCTGCCAAAGACCAGTATAGAGGAATGTTAAGCCCTCCCACTATTTTCCAAGAGGGAGTTGCCAGATTTTCAATTTCAGGTTTTAACCAGGAGATGGCGCTTCATTCACAAATACAGAAAGACAAGTTTCATGGACTTTCAGTTGTGTTTTGAAGAGCATTTGAACACATCAATATTTTAGATCAACTAAAGTATATCTCAGTGTTTCCCCTATATGTTTTCAGCAGCGGCGCTGCTAGGGGGCAGCAGATAATTTTTTTTATTTTTTTATTATTAAAAGAATTATAAGTGCTGCCCCCTAGCGTTCGCGGCAACTTCGAGCCACCGATACGCGGGAAAGCTGTCATTTTCAGAGCTGAAGGAAAACTGCCTGACAAGACAGACAACAGCAAGTTGAAGCAGACATAACTTTATTTGGACACAATCACCTCAAGAAGAAGGTCATAACGCCATAAATGTAAGTTATTATAATTTAAAATGTTGTTACATTTAGATTAAGTAAATTAATACTTTGATAAAAGCCTACAGTTAAGAATGAATTACATCTAGCTAACTTAGCTAGTTTGTAAGGGATAATGTGCAGCGACGCGGTCATTATGGGGAAAAGAACACCCGACAGGCTGATCAGGAGCCCGACGCGAAGCGGAGGGATCTAGATCTGCATGAAGGGTGTTCTTTTCCCCATAATGACCGCGTCGCTGCACATTATCCCGCTTATTACATGGCCACATTCTCAACAAAGTAACGATATGACTCCCAATATTAATTGAAATGCTTTTATAGATTTAGAAAATGTTTTTATTGATTTAAAAAATGACATGCATCCGCTAAGAAAAATAGTCCTTTGTTACTGTTTGAACTAACGTAGCAACGGCAGGAACTGCTTCGATAGCGTTTTTGAGGAGCTTTCTGATTACAGATTTGAAAACATCGCTGCTTGCTTTAAAAGTAGCACAATTCATTATGTCAAAGCTTGGAAAGTATCTAGATATCCCTGCCCTAATGCCAAAGTAACTGGCAACTGAATATGTGTCGCCGTTTGATGTCTATGTCTGGACCGTTGCGTAAAAAGGAGGGTTTCTGCCCCGTTAATTCTCCGCTGTTTTTCTTGTCCCAGTTTGAAAAGCAAACTGCATGCAGTTTGCTTTTCGGCCATACTGTATACAGTTAAATCGACCGAAGTTCTTTGTAAGCGTCCTTAACAACGGTCAATAAGTCCTTGACAGCGGTCTGTCTGTTCTGGATTAACAACGTGTCACGTGTTCTGAATTGACCAATCAGAATAGAGTATTCAACTAAGCCATGTAATAAAGCTAGTTAACACCCAGTGTAATAGATTGTTCATCACATCTTATGTTATTTTCAGATGAGTTTAAAAAGCTGGCTTGTCAGCAAACGAAAGAGAAGTGATGATCGTGGTGATGAGGAGGAGGTTAGTTGGGTGAAGTTAGGGAGGTGGGTCTCTGTTGTCTGGCAGCAATGTTTTGAAAGGGGAGCAAATGGATACACACTTTTTGGGAAATCGTTTTTAAGTAGTTGTTTAAATTTACAATTGTATTGACTGATATCTCGTACTAGACAGGACATGCGATGAGAGTAGGCCAGAGCAGAGGAGGTGAAGGAGCAGGTCAGGATAGAAGAGAGGAGCAAGGTGCAGCTGCTGCTGCTGTCAGAGGGTCAGAGGTAGGAGGATCAGAAAGAGCAAGGCACCGGCAATCAGGATTTGATCCAGGGTGGATGGAGGACCCGAGGTTCAAACCTTGGCTGTACAACATAGCTAACCATGGTGAGAATCTAACATATGGAGCAGTTAGGGGCTTGATCTCTCAGATGTTTTAACGATCATACAGTAGCCAAAACCTCTTAAAGAAAATAAATATATATCAAAGATCTTGTCCCGACAGGAATGTTCTGCCGCTTGTGCCGCCAACACAAGCAAGCACCGAAGCGGGGGGTGTCTACACGGCCATTTATTGAGGTTGGGTGCATGCTTTTCCGAAGCGACTACCTTGATAAGCATGCTGCCACTCGGCACCATCAAGAGAGTGTGAAGGCACACGCCGCACTGATTCAAGGTAAAATTCACTAATACTGTAGGCCTACTGTATCTTATTTTTAGCTTATTATTCACAAAACTCTCTGGTTTAGTTTATTTTTTTCAGTTTATTTATTTTAAAGAAAAGAATGCACATTAATCAACATATCAGGTTTTACATCAATGTAAATGTGACAGATTTAGCTAGTAGACCTAAGCTAGTTTTCATCTGCAGTCCCTCAGCAGGTCAACATAGTACAAACAACACAGTAGGCTATAATACATTACAATTTTTATTTTTATTTTTGTTTACCTTTCAACAGGGTCCTCAGTGCTGGTCGCCTTTGACCCAGTTATCACCCTTGAACACGAAGCGGTGATTGGTGGTTTTAAGTGCCTCTACCACCTCACGAAAAAAGAACATGCTCACCATACGAACTATGCTGACCTTTTGGAGCTCGCAGAACTACTTGGCTGCCAGTATTTTGAGAAGTTAAAGGTAAGTTAATGCTTTCTTTAATCAACTTCATCACAAAAAAAGTGTGCAATATTTAATCTTAAGTGCATTTGTTTTCTTTAAGATCGGGAGGACCAACTACACATCTCACCGAATCATCGATGAGATGTTAGAAATCCTGGGCACTGTCGTTGAAGAGCCTATCTTGGCAAACATCGGTGCTTCTGTGGCAATTGGGCTTGAGGTGGACGAGACCACAGATGTGTCTGTGAAGAAGCAGCTCGATGTTCACGTTAGGTATAATTTTATTCCAAGAATGACAACAATTAAGACTTAAAATAATTTTGATTGACGTGTCTTTATTATGTTTAATATAGTCTTGCATAGCCAGACCTATCTCCACACTTCGTTTACACTGTGCCAGCGCTGAAGAAAAGTCTGGCTGGACTCATTACCACTCGGGGACAGGGGGGCTCCGGGGGAAACGCTCTATTTCTTTAAACCAATCACAGTTGGTTGGCGGTTGCTAGCTTGTTGTTCTTTCACCTAGTCTGGATTGAATCTGATCGGGGCAACAACATATTCCACCGCCACTGATTGGGTAGTAATAATAAACAAATAAGGCTTATCCCAAAGACCTACATCTGTTGAGTCAGTCTGACTGTTTAATATGTTCATCAGATACATGGACAAAAATGGGCTGCTTTACAGCCAATTTCTGGACCTGGTGACAGTCAGCGATGGCAGAGCTGACACCATAGTCAAGGCAATAAGAACGATCCTTACAAAAAAGAACATTCCCACCCAGAGGATTTATGGCCTGGGTACAGATGGAGCAGCTGTTATGACTGGTATGAACTACCAACAAAAACAAGGTTGATATTCACTGCAGCTTAAAAACTAAAACATGACATAAAACATGTTTGTCCTGAAACAGGGAGAGTGAATGGAGTGGCCAAGCAGCTACAGGACACCTTCCCATGGATGGTGTCGGTTGCATGTGCCGCACACCGCCTCGCCCTGTGCTGCAAGGACGCCTCATCAGGAGTGGCTTACATGAACTCTTTCAGGGACCTTCTACAGCAGCTACACCTGTACTTCAGGAACAGTGCGAATCGCACAGCTGTACTCCAGGCTGCAGCAGAGTGCTTGGGCCTGGATAACTTGAAAGTGAGGGTAATTTAAAAGGGAAAAAACATCTTCCATATTTGGAGGCACCTGATATGACTTAATATGCTTTCATCTTGTGGCTCTAAATATTTTTAGGAAGTGAAGGACACACGCTGGCTTTCGCAAGCCATGGCTGTTTCCAACCTACAGCGGAACCTGACCGCTGTCCTGGCAGCCTTGGCTGAGGAGACGGAGCATAAGAAATGCCCAACAGCCAAGGGGTTGTATGGCTTTCTGGCCACCTACCGCTTTGTGGCATCGGTCTACCTGCAAGCAGATGTGCTGCCACATATCAGCAGGCTGTCAAGGCTGTTCCAGAAGGAAAATGTCAACTTCCTTGCTCTGAAAGTGCAGGTATACTTTCCAATGTTTTATTTTTGACACCACTGTCCATACACTGCTCATACTAACCAGATATCTGCTGCTGCTGCATTTACACCTACTCTGTCTTTGTTATTAGGTCCCTGTGACAATGGCCTGCCTCCGAGCAATTAAAGATGCTGGAGACCATCAGCCACCAGGGTCTTTCCTTTCAAAGCTCCACGCAGACCTGGACAACCCTGCGGGACTTGGGGCTTACAGTATTGTCCATGAGGAGGAGAGGAACAAGAGGGGGACAAGAAAGGGACTGACCAGGGAAGAGCTCTGGGCCCGGTTCAGGAGCCAGGTATGTTTGTTTTGGATTTAGCATTTAGCAGACGCTTCTACTCACCAGAACTCACAAGTGTATCTCCTTTCTAAACAAGCGACTAAGAGCATAATCTAGAGCTAAAGTCAAAGTGCAATCGTAGCAAACAATAATACAAAAGGTGCTTAAGAGGGAGGATCCTGTTAATACTAGATGCCTATTAAGTGGTTTGAATATGGACACAAGTTTCAGTTTAATAATCTGTTACTGTTATGGTTAGGTGATGGATCCATATTTCGATGGCCTGCTGGAGAGCCTGGAGAGGAGGTTCCAGAATCTGGACCTTTTAGGGGCCTTCCATGCGCTGAGCCCTCAGGCAGCAACTGGAGATGAGGCCAATGTGCAGCTCCTTGCCGGCAAATTTCTACAGGCTGACTGTAATGAGGTGCTGCAGGAATGGTCCTCTTTTAAACAGCAGCTGATAGTTGGGCCATTCAAGGTATCATAATGAATTACAGTAACATTCCTTTTCAGGAGTTCTATAGCCTGGATTGATGTTCATGTTGTATTTCAGGACTTGGATCAGCAGCAGGTGATGCAGGAACTGGCATCAGAGGTGGGTGAATGGGGGCTGCTTTACCCATCTCTGAGCAAGCTGGCTGCCATTGGCCTGACCATCCCAGTTTCCAGTGTAAACCGTGAGAGGGATTTCTCAACATTGAACCGGGTAGGATACTTGAACAAGTGATATCATTATTTGACTTTATTCAAATCTCAATCCCATGGGCTCCACATCCACTCGTCTGTTGATTATTATGTTTGTATTTACAGGTGAAGACTGACTTGAGAAATCGCTTGCAGGGGGAACACCTTGCCACCTGTATGCGATTGAGCATCAATGGCCCCCCAACCAGAGACTTTCCCTTTAGGAGAGCCTTAGAGCTATTCTTTAAGACCCCCAGAAAAATAAAGTGCTCTCAGGCAGGATGCCAACTGTGCCATCATCACTAAATGGAGTGAGTCATTTTATGTATAGAGCATTAAAAAAACATCATTTTATGTATAGAGTATAAAGAAAACATATATGGATCAAGAAACAAGGCAGGACAAATGATATATGAGAGAAAAACTAAGGAAGTAAACCCCTTGGCAGAACCCAAGATATTCAAGTCACTGGGGCAGTGGAACGAAGTGGAGACATTTGGCACATTCATTACTAGGTGCCATGCTCTTTTGACACCTGATATTAAACAAAAAAATTGCCTGATGAAAGTGATGTAAATGAACAACACAAATAAAATAAGTTACATATGTGTTATTGGCTATGGTAGTTTATTGGTATGTTCAATTATTTGATTATTAAAATGTAAAACGATCTTTTTCATATGGGTGTTTAGAGTTAGATCTAGTCTCTAGTCATTGTGTGCTCAAAGTGCACCAGATTGAAGCATTTATTAAAATGTAAAAACAAATCTTCCCGGGGGGGCATACCCCCGGACCCCCCTAGAGGATGTGATGTCCAACCACCAATTATGTTCATACAATACTGAATACATTTGAAGCCTTTAATGATGTATGTGTCTTTCTTGTGCTGGCAGACAAATAGAAACATAATGGCGGGAAGCACTTCGCACGCGCACACACTTAAAATGTCCATGCGCGCTGCGCTCACATTTTGCTGGGCCCGCGTGCCTTAGCACCGCTGCTATGACTCCATCCTAGGGGAAACACTGTATCTAATCTTGTAATTCAATAATATATAGTCTTTATATATTAAATAATCATAATTATAATGTAAATGTTTACATTACACTTCTTTATTTGTTATGCTCATACATTTACCTTTACAATCGTTTGCTTTAATATGCAGTATATTTTTTGTATATTTTTGTGTTTGCTTCCTCCTGCTCCCTTTCGGAACCATACTGTATGATTTATTATTATTATTAATATGAAGATATTATTAAGATAAGATAAGATGTTACTTTATTGATTGAACATTTTAGTTTAGAATGTGCTGTCCCACGGTAATTCAGAAGGCTCACAGGTCACATTCCGACCATTATTTAAAACAATAGGTGCTTTCACACCGTCTACAGTTTGATTTGTATAGAGGGAGCTCTGTCAGTTTTCGAATTACCCATTTGCTTTCGGGGAGCCCTATTTTTCAGAGCACATCTTGCTACTAAATATGTCACACACACGCTCTGTTGACTGGCGCAGCAGCGCGGATGCGATCAATTGCTATAAAAACACTCTTCTACTAATACAGACGGTGTCACTATGCCGGCGGATGTGGCCGTTGTTGAAGCCTCTTCAGGCTCCGCATCGGCAGGACTCTCCCTCGGTGTGGAGCTGTCAAGCTCGACCCTAACGCCACTTACAGCCGGCCAACTAAAAGTTGTTTTACGTTCACGTTGTCATTTTTAGACTCCTTCGCTTCTTTGCTTGTGAATCCAAAAGCTGTGACGCTTGGCTGTTTTTGTTTTGCCATATTTTTTATTACAAAGCCAGAGTTAAAAAAATATCAATATGAACATTTCAAATACCGCGCTGGCATCACCGCCATAACCATAGCAACGTAAGTAAGAATGCAGCGCCGCCACCTACAGATGGCAACACCCAGACATATTCACAAATATAAAACAAATATTCAGAAACTGTAATGAACAATAACTATTATTTATTTCAAGAACTGTTATTTACAGAAACTCAACATTTCTAACCTGTGTGACACAAATATGCACGATTGTTTTGGGCTCCCCCTATTTATCTCAAAGTCAGCCTTCAGGGGAGCTCCCTCCCTCTTCGGGGGAGCCAAGCTCCCCCTAGCTCCCCCCCATTTCGAACAGTGTCTGTGGATTAATGACCAGCGATTAGGTGCGGTGCATTTATCATAGGTGATCAGAGCTAACTGCCTGCCGTCAGATTTCATTTAAAAAACAGATCTGATTTTAAGACTATTTCTGCGCTCATAAAGAATGATAAGAATAAGAATAATGCGTATTGAACTGGTTTAATTAATTAGTGAGTTTATTTAACACTAGAACCACCAATCGGGTCAATTTGTGTGATGTGTGCAATGTAACTTTTTTTCAATAAAATATTAAAGTCTCCCAGTCCGTGACTTTTCCTGAAAGTGTGTTATGTAGCACCCTATGTTTTTTTTAAAATTGCATTTTAATGCCGGGTTTAGGTAGGCCTATACAAAAACCTCTGGCGGTTCTAGTGTTAAGGTAATTAGGTACAGGAGAAGCCCTTTTTTTTTATCAGTAACGAATTTAGCAGTTGAACATAAAAGTCAACTAACTGAGGGTCACTTGCAATGACAGTGTTGTGTCTAATTGTAAGCTTGTCACTCAGAGTAACCTACAATTAATTTAGCTGCTGGATAAGAAAGATCAAGGGGGGAGGGGGGAGAGAGCTGTGGTTGATGGGCCATTAGTTGTGTAAATACACAGCTGAGAGCTGCCGTCTCATTCAGACTGTTTAAAAAACGGTAACAACGGACTATTTTTCTTAGCGGATACATGTCAATTTAAATCAATACATACAACTATTTTTTAAATCCATAAAAGTATTTCAATTAATACTGGGAGTCATGTCGTTACTTTGTTGAGAATGTGGCCGTGTAATAAGCGGGATAATTTGCAGCGACTTGTTCCTTATGGGGAAAATAGTACCCGTCATGCAGATCAGGATCCCTCCGCTACGCTTTGGGATCCTGATCTGCCGACGAGGCTCCATTAAAATATAAATATTTTTAGTGAATTACTGAGTTTAGGCACGTTAATAACGTTTTAATGAAGTTGAATACAGTATATTCATATGTGTAAGTGATTTCATGTTAATTTGGCGAACATAAACATAAATTATCGTGGTGAAGATGATGATTAAATTAGGATTAAAAATCGAGAGCCGGGCTGCATTTCCTCCTGTTCGTTTTTTTCGACTAAACAACATTATTTTGTTGAATAACAACATGGTGATGTTTTGTAAATGATTACATGTCTCTTATTTAGCACAGAGTATGATATCCGTGACATATGGATCTTAACAAAGTTCCGCTGTACATCCAGCGTACTGTATCTGACTTTATTTCACATCAGCTCCAGTGTGGAACTCCACTGCACCCCCTGGTGGATCAATGATCCATTGCAGCTGGCTTCATTATAATTACATTTATCTATCACGGGGGCGGTCTCAAGTCAAACTGGAGGTTTTCCCTTGAGCGAGGGCAGATCACGTACCAATCACGGCCCTCGCGTTTCAAACTGTCTGAAATGAATCGCTACATCTGTACAAACTACTCGCATATATTTTTTCCGATATTCACGAAACGCTGTATACACATTGCTATTATAATTGCACACATATTTCAAATTGCTTTTCATTAGCCACGCCCCCCAGAAAGTCGGCCATTTGGAAAAATTTGCGTTTTTCAGCCATTTTAGGGAAATTTTTGCAAACTCCTCCTAGGGGTATGATCGGAAAAATTCCAATCCAGGACAAATTCAACCCCTATCCAATATGATGCTAAATTGCGAAGGAATAATTGATCGTTCAAACGATGAGTTCGTAAGCGAACGGAGAATGTTCAATTTTTGACGATTTACATGTCACAAATTACTAGGGCTGCCCCCCGATTAGTCGACCAAAGGTTAGTCGGCCAAAGAGTCTTTGGTCGGTCAAGATTGAATTGGTCGTTGGTCACCGAAAAAAAAAAAAAAAACGGGAAACAGGAGGTGACAGTGAGTCACTTGTTTTCACGTCAGATAAGCTGATAGTTTTAACCATGTCAGGCGTAAAATCAAGAGCTTGGGAGCATTTCGAAAAAGTAACAGATAACCCGAAGAAGGTGATATGCAAACTTTGCAAGCAAATATTCTCCTATCATTCATCAACTACAAACATGACTTATCAACTGAAACATGTAAGTACCGTTCAAGCCATTAAAAGATGGACGCTCTGCGGCTCTAGCCTTAATAAAAAGCCTGTTAGATAAATGTATTGTCATATTATGGGCTATTAGGCTTATTGTAAACATAAATGAATGTGCATTTCTCTAAATAGGCTCATCCACTATACGTTGATAGGGCCACCGCATCTACCTCAACTTCATCTTCGCAGCCGCCATTGAAACTCTCACAGACAACACTCGTTTTGAAGCCCCCTCTTTCCGAGAAAAGGAAGAGAGACATCACCGACAAAATTGCAGATTTTGTGGCACTGGACATGAGACCTGTAAACATTGAACCGGGTTACACTGTACCCAAACGTGACACCGTAATGCACGCCATTAAAAACAAATATAACACGACCAAACAGGTACTTTTGGAGAAACTTAAAGCCTGCACAGCAGTCAGCTTCACTACTGACACATGGACCTCCAACCAAATGGATGGTTACATGACTGTGACGGCACACTTTATTTCCCAAAAATGGCAATTACATTCATTCGTGTTGGAGACTAAAGTGCTGGAGGTGAGCCACACAGCTGCCAACATAGCAGAGCGACTCAGCGAAGTGATGGAGGAGTTTGGGATTCCGCCAGAAAAGAGGGTCGCTGTGGTACACGACAATGCCGCTAATATGGTGTTGTGCGCTAAACAGCTATCTCAAAACCCGTGCTGGGGTAATGTCCAGGGGATTCGTTGTGCGGGGCATACCTTGCAGTTGTGCATAAACGCGGCTGTTAAATTAGATCCCATCTGCCGAGTGATTGCTGCTGCTAGACGCCTTGTGGGACACTTCAAAAAAAGTGCCAAGGCAACAGCAGCTCTCACTTTGAAACAGAAGCAACAGAATGTGGCTGAACACAAACTGATACAAGATGTGTCCACACGATGGAACTCCACTTATTCAATGCTGGAGCGTCTTCTGGAACAGAGATGTCCGGTTACAGCTGTGCTTTCAGAACCCGGGACCACCCACCAGTCTGACCGAGATCTGGATCTCAGAACTGCCCAATGGAGGACAGCGGAGGACATTGTCTCCGTGCTGAGGCCCATGACCACCCTCACCGAGCTGCTCTCACAAGATATAAACGCATCTCTGTCTGCTACGCTGCCGATGCTCGTCAACATGAAGAGGCGCCACTTGTTGAGTCGTGATGATGACAGCACGACCGTGAAGGCAGTTAAGAAAAAAATCACAGAGGAAATCGACAAAAGGTGGGAGCTCACAGGGAGTCTGGAGGGCAGCATATATATTCAAGCTGCAGTCCTTGACCCACGGTTCAAGAGCTCGTCATTCCTCGGTGCAGAGAAACGGGACGATGCATACACAACGGTGTGGGATCTGGCTGAAAGTTTATCTCCAGCAGAAGAAGCTACTGCTCAGAGAGAGGACAGCAGCGGCGCAGAGGAAAGTGAGCCCACACCAAAGAGGCAAAGGGAAAAGCAGCAGGACATATCAATGCTGATGGCCTTTGATGAAGATCAACAGACGGAAGAAGAGAAAAATGAAATGAAGACATACTTGGAGGACCGAACCAAGGTTGACAAGGGACCACTGATTTGGTGGAAAATGAATGAGGAACGCTATCCCAAGCTTGCCAGAGCAGCTAAGCGCATCCACTCCATCCCTTCCACATCCACGCCATCGGAGCGCATATTTTCCAAAGAGGGCTTCATTGTGAGCAAGACACGGAGCTCACTTCTCCCGGACAACACAGACAAACTCTTGTTCTTGTCTCATAATATGAGAAGACTAAGATCGGAGGGAAACCCTGAAAGTCAGGTATAGGCCTAGCCTAATATAACACCATAGTTTTGTAGTTTATAGTTTTCGTTCTTCGTTTGTTCAACTGAAGTGTTTAAGTTAATGTTTTGCGGTATATTTATAATTTTTGTTTGCATTCCGACCTCAGGAAAAAACTGAAAGTTTTATTTTCATGTTGAGAATACTTCTCTGTAGGCCTGTTTACTTTTGCACTGATATTTAAATATTTAAGTTGGCTTGAGCCTATATTTATTTATTCGTTTTACATGTTTAAAAGAAACGAAAAATATAGTTTAAATTTAGTTTTTTAACAGAAGACTGTTTTTTGTTTGCTTTATAAAGTTATTGTGTTGGTTTTAAAAGTTCATAAGTTGTGTGATGTTTTTATATGGTGTGTTGTGTTGAAATAAATTAACAAAATGTTAAGACAGTCTCCTTGTTGATTTTTCCAACACATTCAGAATCATAATTTAATTACTTGCCGGTTGCGCGAAAAAGGCGTTTTGTCTCTGCGTGCGCTTTCATTCGCGCCACTGGTCGACCAGTGGCCTTACCTGACGACCAGTGGTCGACCAGGAAAATCTTTGGTCGGGGGCAGGCAGCCCTACAAATTACTACAAACTACTCGCATATATTTTTTCCGATATTCACGAAACGCTGTATACACATTGCTATTATAATTGCACACATATTTCAAATTGCTTTCATTAGCCACGCCCCCCAGAAAGTCGGCCATTTGGAAAAATGTGCGTTTTTCAGCCAGACAAATTCAACCCCTATCCAATATGATGCTAAATTGCGAAGAAAATAGTTGCTAGCTCAAACGGGGAGCTCGTAAGCTAACGGAGAATGTACAATTTTTAACAATTTATATGTCAGATAACCTACTGACACCTGCCTGCAACACACACACACACACACACACACACACACACACACACACACACACACACACACACACACACACACACACACACACACACACACACACACACACACACACACACACACACACACACACACACACACACACACACACACACACACACACACACACACACACACACACACACACACACACACACACACACACACACACACACACACACACACACACACACACACACACACACACACACACACACACACACACACACACACACATTATTGAGCGATATATATCATACACACTGTTCTGTTTCTGCACTGACCTCAGCAGCTGTTCTCAATGTAAACATTGTGCTACAATGAAAGCAGTTGTATTAAAAAAAGAAATAGCCTAACATCCAGGGGAGATGTAATTAGTGAGTAAACAAACGGTAAAGGACAGAAAGTCTGATGCACATTTTATCATCTCAAATAACTTATAATCACAACGGGAACAGTTTGCAGAGCTGTGCTTCGTTGACATAAGTCCAGTCATGCGTCACGCCCAGGGCTCGACATTAAGGACTGCCCGATGGCCCGGGGCCATCTAGTATTTAGCTCGGGCAATGAAGCCTTACCTGCTGGTGGCCCGATCGGGCAATCTATTATGCCAGTATCATGCAGCTCGCGGATCCAGTAATGAGTAACCCGACAGTAAAACTAAACATATCTATAACTAGTTACGGTAGTTTGAGAGGTAATTAAAATAGCTACGTGTGATATTCTAACCTGAAGTGTGTGTTTTGTCCGCTCACCGCTGCATGTGATCATGCAGCGCTGCGTGTCGACTCGTCAGCAGCAGCTGATCTCTCTGTCCCGTCAGATTAGACTTCACTCGCGTTTATGTCCATACCGATCAGATCCAGCTAGTTCTAGCTAATGATATGGCTACCTGCTTATTAAAAGACACCTAAACAATAAGTGTCGCTATGCAACTGGGTGAGGCCACAAAGTATAGCGCAGCATTATCCATTTGTTTACATGCCCACCGGAACCCCGAGGCATTAGCAACAGATCAACGCACAATCAACCCATACAGGACATCTGTTTGTCCACATTAAGTGTTAGACATTAGAATTGACTATTCTTGTCTGTCACATAAGTGGCGCAACTGAAGCAGTATTGCGCAAAAGGGAAATTATTTGGACCAAAGAGATTTAGATTTGCCGGCTAACGGGGTTATGGCTAGAAAGGATCCGTCTTGTGTAAATATGACGTCACGTTCTCGTTGTAACTCTCGTTGGAGCGGCTCGGAAACACACCTACAGCAGTAACATGCAACATACACATTAATGCAGCAGTAATATTAATAGAGAAACATCAGACATAATAGTAAAACACTGAAAGGGAACATTGTATTGCACCAGGAGCTATCTTGGGACTTTTACTGCGACAACGTTGACTTGCCTGTGAATAAAAAATAAACCATAGTGTTGGTGATCCACAGTGTTGTCATTCTTCTTTGAACAGCAAGACCGCTAACACCCTATTTCAACATTCACACTCCCTGTCATTGACATAATTAATTGATGGTTTAGCTTCTCACCATGATTTGCTGTGGCCCAATGATCTTAACGATCGTAACTGAAAGGCTGCCTGCCAAACGTAAACATTCAGCCACGCGACTTGCAAACTATCGCGAGAGTTTTACACTAGACGGATCCTTTCTAGCCATAACCGGCTAACGGGAACTCTGACGTCGCCATTTTGTGTGCTTCGCGGATGCGCTCGGCTCCTCTCGACTGCCGCTCGGGTCTGCTCGGTCAGCTTCCGGATGAGGAGGCATTCGTTCGACCAACTTACAGTAGATAACATTACAAACATTTTTAACAGGGGCCATAATAGTGTAAATAATGTTTGTTTTGGCAGTTACAACTGAATGTAATGTGTTCTACTTTTTTACATCTGGGAAGGCATTTGCCTTCATCAGATGGAAAGTGTCTTGACCAACAACTTAAGTATTTCTTATAGCTATGCAGGGCATGCAAGCGAGCAAACACAAACAAGAACAAACAAACAAGTGAAATAAAGAATAAAATTGAAAGTGTACAATATAATATTGTGGTGGTTCATCTTATAATTCAGTCTAGAGAATGCACCAGACAGCATCTACAGTAAGACCTGCACAAATCTTTTATTTTCTAGGGGGAGGCCCCCCAAACCCTTCGTGCCATTTCGTCCGCGCAAATGTTTCAGGGCAATCTCTATTGGGATCAGGGCCATCTGTAAATTAGCTTAGATGGCCCACAGGGCCATCTCCCAAAATCCTTAATGTCATGCACTGGTCACGCCTCTTTTAAACATCACTGTTGGCTGAAATCGACTCCGGAGGATACATCCCTCGGTTATAGCTCCTCCAGAGAGACTCCTCTCTCCACTACATCGTTGTACCCTCGGTTATAGCTCCTCCAGAGAGACTCCTCTCTCCTCTAAATCAGTGTATCCTCGGTTACGGTACCTCCAGACAGCCTCCTCGAATATCGATCCTCGACGAGCCTGTAGAGAAATTTGCTTTCCTTCGAGACGGCGCGACAACATCCGTTTCCGGGTCGATGCCGGAGGACCTGGGACGCGAAAATTAGAGAAATGACAAACGACTCATTTCCGAGGACTCGCGCTTGACGCCGGGACGACCGGCTGCCCTCCCCGACAGGCGCACGGACGCGAGGGCCCGCTCATCACTGCGCGCACAAGTGCGACCGCAGTTTTAATTATTATTATTAGGGCCCGAGCACGGAGCGCTAGGACCCAACGGCGTCCTAGCACGAAGTGCGAGGAACCTATTGTTATTGGTTGTATTATTATTATCGTGCTGAAGTTTCCTGTTTTTGAGGTCTTTAGGATGCTTAAAAAATTGTATAATTTTGCACGGACGCCAGGACCGGTAACAATTGCAACATTCTGGAGTCAATGGGTTAAAATATTCCAACGTGCTCAATAGCTCCACCTATCAAAATCCCATTTCGGAATAAATTTACAAAGCCGCACCGTAACTCCGAATGACCTGACATTTTGCACACATATCCGGGTGGACCTGCTCTACAAATAATCTTCTTGGAACCCTAAGCTCCGCCTACATTTTTTTCTTCTAAATTAGCATAATATTCTAAACAGTTAAATATTCACTTAAATTTCAATTTTCAGTTTTTCAACACCAAACTTCGTATACAGCATCGGTGAAGGGTCAGACACATTACCGTAAAAAATGAGCATGTTAGGACGATAAATATTGCCGCCGTCAATCAAAACGTTCTTGCAAAAAGGCGGGGCTTAGAAATAAATACTCATAACTCATCAACAATGTATCCAAACATCACAGATTTTGGTAGATAGGTTCAAACTGTCTTGGGGAATAGGCACACCAAAGCATTTTCATTTTGGACCATAGGGGGTGCCAAAAACACCACCAATTTATAACTCAAGAGTGGATGGACTAATATTTAAAAAAAAAAATTACACACTCTCTGGGTGCCTACGAACTCAGATTTAAAGTGTCGCAACAAATTCAATTTTTTTTAAATTGCGATAGCATAAAATGAGCTTCGGACGCCAGACTTGGGACACACGTCAGGGTTCACCCCCTTTCGAGAATGTAAAAAAAACAACGTAATTTTTCAAAAAAAACTGCTCACTAGCACCCCCTATTGTGTGGTAGTTACATATCGTTTCTCAGAACTTTACGAATCTTGGCACAGACATTCCTCATGAAATTGCGGACATATTTGTATATAGATTCCATTAGCCCCGCCCCCTAGGAAGTCGGCCATTTTGAAAAAATTGCGTTTTCCATGCATTTTAAGCACATTCTTGCAAACTCCTACTAGAGGAATGATCGGAAAAATTCCAATCCAGGACACGTTCAGGCCCTATCCAATATCATGCTAAATTGAGAAGAACATTTTTGAAAGCTCAATCGTGGAGGTCGTTAGCGAACGGAGAATGTTCCATTTTTGACGATTTACATGTCGCAAATTACTCCAAACTACTCGGATATAGTTATTCCGATATTCACGAAACACTGTATACACATTGCTCTTATGATTGCGGACATATTTCAAATTGGCTTTTATTAGCCTCGCCCCCCAGAAAGTTGGCCATTTTAAACATGTGCGTTTTTCAGCCATTTCCAGCACATTCTTGCGAACTCCTCCTAGGGGAATGATCGGAAAAAATCCAATGCAGGACAAGTTCAGCCCCTATCCAATATGATACTTAATTGCAGAGCACATTTTTGAAAAATCACTTGTGGAGCTCGTAAGTTAACAGCGAATACACAATTTTTGACGATTTACATGTCGCAAATTGCTCCAAACTGCTCGCATTTAGTTTTTCCGATATCCACGAAACGCTGTATAGACATTACCATTATGATTGCACACATATTTCAAATTTCCTTCCATAAGCCCTGCCCCCCAGGAAGTCGGTCTTTTGAAAAATGTGCGTTTTTCATGCATTTTAAGCACATTCTTGCGAACTCCTCCTAGGGGGTCAGTAACCCGCGGCCCATGGGCCGCATGCGGCCCTTTAAGCCCTCTGCTCTGGCTGTCTTGAGCTTAGACAAAAATAAGAAGGAAATAAAATAAAAGTATTTGTAGGATAATTTATATTTTGTTGCACGGTTGAAAATGTTTCGTATCTTGTATTTTGAGGTGATACCGTGACACATAACTAAAAAACAAAACGGTTTTAATTAGGTCAACTAAAATATGCGTCACATCCTGCTACGGTCCCGCGCGAGCGCCTTTTCTTGGAGGCACTCGCGCGGGGACCCCCGGCTCGATGAGCAAACTATGGATAAATCAAAGAAAAGTACCGGAGGAACACAGGATTTAATTCTGTGTGGACAGAGTTATATGCTTTCACAGCAAACGATGCTGGTTTAACGGTATGTTTGATATGTAGAGAGAAGTTGTCAACGGTGCTGCAGCCTTTACGTATCGAGGAACAACACGGGAGAGGAAGACAGCTGACGATCTTCAGTCATAATTCAATGGGGTATGTAATTTATTTCAGAAAACACTTTTTGTTATATTCCATGGAATGCTCTTAACGTCCCGATAGCAATGAATATATTAAATGCTTTGACTATAAATACATACAAAAATTCATCTCTGGAAGCCGTAGCGCTGTAAAAAGCACGACCAATCATTTTAGCCGACCCGGCTAAAATAACTGGATGGCCTACCTGCCTGTCAGCCTTCCATCTCTGTTCCATCTGTGCACACATTTATCTCGTGGCCTCATTGATGATGCGCGTTCATGTGTGTTGGAGGAGGGACTCTGTAAGAAAGTCTGAAGGAAGAGGTCTATTTTTTCCGGTTGTGTATTTTCAAATTCTAGCGCACTCGAGCTGGTTTCTCCATTCTTACCTACCCTACATTTAACTCTTTTTAGGGTGCAGCTATATGTTTTATTTATTTCAAAGTGGGCCCATTTTAATAATATTTGTTTTTCCTTCAAATGTGCAGAGGACTCCCCAAGTGCTGTGTTTAATTTATTTTAAAGTAGGCCTGTGTATTATTTGTAATTCTCCTTATAGGAGTTCTTTGTTTCTTATTAGACGTTAACAGTTGTATATAATGTAATAAATAGCCTAATAAATGCAAAAAAAACTGTAGTTTTGTCTGATATAACAATAAATACAACTTTATTAGCTATCAAGCTATGAAATATGTTTTTGCGGCTCCAGACAAAAAAAATTGGGGGAAAAAGGAGCAAAATGGCACTTTTGGTCAAAAAGGTTGCAGACCACTGTCCTAGGGGAATGATTGGAAAAATTCCAATCTAGGGCAACTTAAGCGCATATCCAATGTGATACTACATTGCGAATAAATAGTCGATCGTTTGAACATGGAGCTCGTAAGCTAATGGAGAATGTACCATTTTTGACCATACTACCTTAAGCTACTGAGACCCGCCTGTCTGCACCACCCACACACACACACCCACACACACACACACACACACACACACACACACACACACACACACACACACACACACACACACACACACACACACACACACACACACACACACACACACACACACACACACACACACACACACACACACACACACACACACACACACACACACACACACACACACACACACACACACACACACACACACACACACACACACACACACACAGTGTACTGTCTCTTTAGGGCCAGATAGCATTGCATTTTACTTTGTGTTTGGGATTTAGTGTTGATCACAGTTTGAACCGGTTTGTGAACAGAGTGTCAGGAACAGCTGAGAGAGGGGACTCTTGTTCATCTCTTGATGCTGCAGGGCTTTGTGGTGGTAGGAGTGGGGGTCACTTTCTTTGAGATGTAGCCAATATTTAATTGATCGTGAAAAATATTCACAGTTGTAAGTGGTATGTTTTTAGCTTTTTGCTCGGTCCCGCACTCATTTTGTTGTTTGTCTCATGTTTGTCTCTTTAATCTTCATTTGAGTTTTCCCGGCACTTGACTGATTTTGATCTGTCAATCAAGTAAACTCCTGAATTAAGTGGCAGGGAGGCCAAGGGAGGAGGGATCAATTTGATCAATGTCTATTTTAACGGAGCTGGATTTTTTTTTTCTGAATGACTCGCGATCTACCAGCATTGCCCCTGCGGTTGACGTACTGGGCACCTCTGGGCTAGGCAGATGGACTGGGGTACGTTGTAATGTGATTTTACATGTTATAAGGAGAGTAGCGAGTGACAACATTTATAGTTTTAATTTGTACGTCACCAGGTGTAGGACTCAAAAGGACTCGGGTTAATGGAGAGGGGAGACTCGTCACGACCAGCTCATTACTAGGATCCGGGTTAATGATCCGGATGAATCAGGACTCACCCATCTCTAATTCCGGTGTGAACGCGATCTGTACTTAGTTCATGCGAACTAAAGAGTTTACGCAATGTTTTATAAATCTGGAGATTTTAGTGTGTTAGCACTTCCTTTGTTCCTACGTACGCCATCTTTATGTAGTGCTTGTGAACTTTATTGTAACTACATGAAACCATGTTTTGCCAGGCAGATTTTACTTGTGTTAAAAGGCCTTTAATTGTAGCTGTGTTTCCATTCACATATTTCTATGTGCATTTGAAAGTGTCTCATTCGATAAGCTGTATTGAGAAAAATACATTTATAATGCCTTCTTAAGGAGGTTTTTGCCTTAAGGAAAATACCTGCAGAATAAGTGTGTTGTTAACATTTTAATCTTGACGTCTGATCAGCTGTATCTGTTATTCCTTATTGTTAGCATTACAAATGGAAAGTGCTAGCTAACGTCAAGGAGGAACTAAAACGTTTTTTTCTCGTAGATGGTTATATGTTTCTGGTTCAACCTCTACTTGTTCTTCTATGTTTACTGAAGGATCAAACCATGCAAGCCTATAGCTCCAACTCCTGACCACAGAGGAGGGAAACTGACCTCTGAAGATATTTTTGAGACGTTTCCAAAGTTGCTTTAAACCTCACTTGACAATTTAATGAACCGTACTGATGTGTGTGTGTTACCTGTGTGGGCTGGTAGTGTTGCAGCCAGCGCTCCAGGTGAGGAGCGTAGGCTCCGGGGTGAAGGCAGCGTCTCTGAAGGGCCAGAAGGTCTCTGGGGGGCAAGGGGCCGCCCGTCACTACTGCATGGAAAGTGTTGTTGAGGGCTGCAGGGTCCTGGTGGGCCCTCTGGTGCTGTGCTCGTACACACACACACACACACACACACACACACACACACACACACACACACACACACACACACACACACACACACACACACACACACACACACACACACACACACACACACACACACACACACACACACACACACACACACACACACACACACACACACACACACACACACACACACACACACACACACACACACACACACACACACAGTTTGTCAGGACTTTTTCCTCATACCAGTTCAAACACTGACTTATGGGGACCCACCTTTCCCTTTGCCGTAGAGAGACAGCAGAGTGCTTGAACTTATCATAAAAAATTCAGCTACATTTCTGGCTATTTAGAATTCAGTTTTGGTAAAAGAGTGTAGAGATCTGTAGATGACACAATGAGGACCCTGCACAGTGAGGACCCTGCACAGTGGGACACACAGTGTGTGTCAGGACCCTGCACAGTGGGACACACAGTGAGTGTCAGGACCCTGCACAGTGGCACACACTGTCGAGACGAAAGTCATGTAATAATGTATGTGTTTTCGTTTAGAGTATTATTATTATTATTATTATTATTATTATTATTATTATTATTATTATTATTATTATTATTGTAGTATTGTTCAATACCAAGAGAGGGTATTCATTTTTATTTTGAACCAAGGCTACCTTTCATAAGTGAGCTGTATTGAAAAAATATGAATGCCGCTTCCGGTAAACACGGGAACAAAAGTGGCGTAGTTTGTGATGGCTGGTCTCTTGTTCTCAAAGCCACGGAGGGAGAACCATGCGACAGTGTGTGTGAGGCTCCGGAGACGCTGTTGGTATGTTTCTCTGGTGTAATTGTGTTTATGTACTTGATCTGTTGCCTCACTTTGCGAGAGTGCTATTGCGCAATCGTCTGCTTTTACGCAGCGCGGTCTGCCTGTGCTCCGTTGTTTGCTGTGTAATATAGAGCCTGTGTTCCGTTTGTTTGCTCTGTAATTTAGACAGCGCAGGTGTTCAGATGAGGTTTTCTTTGGTGCTTTTTTCCAGTTTAGAGATAAACACTGATTAATTCATTTAAGTTAATGATGTGGTTTTAAAATAACAATTTATCCTTTTTATTAGAACATGGTTTGTGTTATTATTGAGAATGCAGTGAGGCCTGCAAAATGTTTGTAATTTGTGTAGCATGTGAGCTAACATTTGTTTGTCCTTTTGTGTTTTGAAGGTTTTCAACCTGATTAAATTATTGGAGCTGTCTTAAATAAAGAAAGACAAAAAGAACAACATTTGAGTTGTCCAAGCGTCCTCTGTTGCCCTCCAGCCTCTCAAGTCAGGCTAAATCACTGATACAGGCCAAAACCCTGAAGGACTTGACAGTTGAAAACCACGCGGAGCAGCCTGGGCCAGAGGATAAAAGGCTTCAGACGCCCAGAGAAAGCTGTTGACGCAGTGACAGTTGAAAACCACGCGGAGCAGCCTGGGCCAGAGGATAAAAGGCTTCAGACGCCCAGAGAAAGCTGTTGACGGAGAGAAGGGAAACTGTGGATTTCCATTAGCTCAAAATGGCGGAAGACATCCTGGGGAAGACGGTTAAAGAGCTCAAGAAAGCAAGAACAAGTGCAAAAAGCAACTTCACCAGGCAGGCCAACCACCTCAACAGAGAAGCAAGCAGCATGGTCGAGGCAGAGCTAAGGGAGGAATTCACCAAGCTGAAAGAAGGATTAAAAAAGGTTCTTGAAGCAAATTATGACTGCATGGCTGGGTTGCAGGCAGACGCTCAAAGGAAAGAAGGAGGAGAAGGAAAAAAAGAAGAAGAAGAAGCTCTTGCAAAGCGGGAAGAGGCCGATGGTGAAAGGACTGCAGATGAGGCTGAAGCCAGAATGGAAGAGGTGAGAGGCATTATTCAAGATAACCTGTGGTCCAGATATGGCCGATATGAGCTCATCACTGCAATTGAGGAAGCAGAAGAAGCCAGTGAACAAGCTGGGAATGTGCCTGTGGAAGGAACCAACCTGGAAGGCTACGGGGCGCTCCTGACCATTCTAGAGAGGCGGATGAAGGAGGCCACCAGAGTGATGGCAGCTTGGGAGTGCTGGATACCCATGATGGCGAAATCAGATATACTGTAGCTGGCAGAGTCAAGGACCTCAAGGCAATAAGAAATAGACTTGAGATGAGGCAAGTTGAATTTATCAACTTACGCAGGATTGCAGCAGAGGAACTGGAGGCAGAAGCGCCAAGTAGAAGGGGAGGACTGCCATCACCAGCAATACCAGTCGTGAGGATTAAGCCCACAAGTCTTCACATCTTCTATGGCTGCAGAAGAGAATACCACCGTTGGAGGAAAGACTGGGAAAGCCTGCAAAGACAGGGGGAGCCATTTGGATCTTCTGAAGCTAAGAAAATTCATCTTCTAGACAGTGTGGATAACAAGATTTCAAAGGAACTAAGACTCTCAACCTACAACACTGCTGAAGACATGCTCAGGATAATGGACAACAGATATGGAAATAAGTCAACTATTGCCATAGAAATCTTAGAAGAACTGGAGAGAATCCCTTATGTGAAAGGAAACCAGCAAAAAAAGGTGACTGAGCTGATACAGCATGTGGAAAAAGCCCTTGCAGACCTCACAGAACTGGGAAACTCAGGCGCCATGAAGAACCCACTCATAATCAAATCCATAGAGTGCAAGTTACCTGACTTTGTGAAGAGAGATTGGCTGGTCTTCATGGTGGATTCAAACAATAATGTCACACCAGACAACCACTTCGACATGCTCCTTAGATTTCTAAAAAAGCAGGAAGAGATTCTGGAGAGGCTGGAACAGCTAAGGATCAGTGATAAAACTGACAAACAAGACCATCCAGACAGGAGGTATGAGAAGAAATATGCTTCCACAAGATCTGCAGAGAAGACCGAGCATGGAGGAGTGTGTATTGTGTGTGGAGATGAGAGACAATATGACAAGATATTCTTCTGCAGAAAGTTCAAAGGGCTAACTGTGCCTGAGAAGAGAGCTGTACTAAAGAAGCTAGGAGCATGCAGAAAGTGTCTTGGATGTCATGAGGAAGGAGGATATTGCAGAGACAATTACCTGTGCAGAAACAAAGACTGTAAAAAAGGAGACACCTCAGATCACCATTTCTTTCTGTGTCCACAAGGGGGAAGCAAAGTGCCCTTTGAAGAGAGGAAAGGAAGAGACTGGAGAAGTAAGAGCAAACTCACAGAGGAGCAGGAGAAATTCTTGGCTGAGCTTTCCCCAGAGTGTGCAGGAAGGTGCAGGAAAGCCTTTACCAACCAAACAGCAGTAACAGGCAGAGCTGGAGGACAGTCAAGGCTTTTGGACAGGGAAATTCCTGTCATCATGATGCTGACGGAGGTCACGGCAAATGCAGGGCAGAAGATTGTGACTCTGGTGGACCTTGCCTCAGACACAAATTACATCACCCATAAGGCTGCTGACAGGCTGAGGTTGCAAGGTGAAGAGATAACTCTGATTGTGTATGGTGTAGGAGGAATGACCATGAAGGTGAACACAAAAAGATACCTCCTTAGGGTGAGAGTCAAGACTCCTAAAGGGACAGAGAAGGCACATGAACTTGTCTGCTATGGCGTAAGGGAGATCGCCAAAGTGCATAAAGTCGTCAGTCCTGAAAAACTGCAGAAGTTCTTCCCAGAGGTCAAGCCCGAAGAATTAAAGAGGCCAGAAGAAGTTGAGCTCCTCATAAGCCACAGGGAAGGAAGACTTGATCCACGAAGAGTGAAGGTGGTTTGAGACCTTGTTTTGTGGGAAAGTCCACTGGGAAAAACAGTAGGCGGAGCACATCCAGAACTGTTTGAGGAGATTGAAGTGGCGGCACACAGGTCCAACACACACTTTGCTTGCTCCATGAGAACAGCTGCAGTCAGGTATGAGGAGCTAAAGCTTCCAAAAGACAAACCAGCACAGTTGCAAGAGGAAGATATGGCTGAAGTAAAGGTCACAGCTGCAACTAATCGTGAGTTCCTGGAATGGTGGAGGTGGGACAGCATTGGAGCAGCCTGTGAGCCTAAGAGTGGAGGATGTCGTTGTGGAAATTGCCAACCTGGAGGTAAAGAGATGACCCTGGCGGCGGAGAGAGAGCTGGATACAATAAAGGCAGGCCTAACCTACGTCAGGCGGGATTCTCATATTGCAGCACCGCACTGGGACGCAAAATATCCCTGGACTTAAGTCCCCACTTCTCTCCCCAACAACAAACGTGCTGTGGAGGCCACATTCATGCGGACAGAGAAACAACTAGGGCGGGAGCCTGAGTGGCAAGCTGCATATAAAGCCCAAGTCCACAAAATGGTTGAAAGAGGTGCAGCCATCAAACTCACGGACCAAATCGAGACCAACTGGGAAGGACCAGTGTGGTACGTGAGCCACTTAGTTGCTCCAAACCCTCATTCAGTGACTACACCAGTACGGCTTGTATGGAACAGCAGCCAGAAGTTCAGAGGAGTAAGCATGAATGACATTCTACTAAAGGGACCTGATGTTCTTAATCCAATCAGAGCTGTTCTGTTGAGTTTCAGAAGAGGTGTGCATGCAGCGCTGGGAGACATAAAGAAAATGTACAACTCAGTTTGGCTGGAGGAGCGTGAGATGCATATGCACAGATTCCTCTGGAGAGACAGTCCAGAAGAAGAGATATATGAGTATGCTATCACAAGAGTCAACATTGGGGACAGACCAGCCGATTGCATTGCACAGGTGGCTATGAGAGAAACAGCCGTTCTACCCATGTTTTCCCACATGAGAGAGGAACGCAGAGTTATTGAAGAGGACAGCTATGTGGACGACCTCTTAACCTCCCATAACAGCCAAGAACAACTGGAGAAGATTACAGAAGGAGTGGAGGAAATCCTGAGAGCTGGTGGCTTCTTCCTTAAGCCATGGGTCCGGTCTGGTCAAAGTGGGAGGCAAGAAACTGCAAACAGCACTCCTGGGAGGAGGAAAAGCAATATCTGAAGGTAAAACTCTCATCCTCCCAAATCAGATGAGAGAAGAGGACAACAAAGCCCTGGGAATCGGGTACAAAGTGGAGGAAGATATGCTCTACATGTTGACCTCAATCAACTTCTCCAAAAGGAAAAAGAAGATGAGAGTGGGGAATGATCTCCTCCTAGAGCAAGTGAGACCTGAGACACCTAACCCACTGAGTAGACGGGAACTGCTAAGTCAGGTGGCTGGACTTTACGACCCAATTGGCTTAGTTACACCTGTCAAACAAAAGGGGGCCATTCTTGTCAGGAAGGCATTCCAGGAAACAGGGGGTGGAAAGCTGACAAGGGAGACCTGGGATAGACCACTCTCAGAGAGCCTCAGGGAGGAAGCCATCCAGCTATTTGAGGACTATGCGCAGCTTGGAAAGATTAAATTCCAGAGAAGCATCACGCCAGATGGCTGGAGAGGGAAACCATGGGGAGTCACATTTTCGGATGGAAGTGAGAGAACCTATGGAGCTGTGATGTACCTGAGGTGGGAGACAGATCGAGGGACTGAGGTCCGATTTGTGGAATCGAAGGCCAAGCTAATGCTGCTGGATCAAAAGGGAGATGCTGTCAAAGCAGAAACCTGCGGAGCAGTCTTTGCAGCTAGACTGAGGAAATATTTTGAAAGGCATAGTGGAATGGAGATTGAGCGATGGTTCCAGCTAGTGGACAGCTAAACAGTCCTGGGAGCCATTAAAAGGGACAGTTATGGGTACCAGACTTTCTTCGCGAATAAAGTTGGTGAGATACAGAAAGCTGGGCCGGCGGAAGACTGGTGGTGGATCCCAGGAACCCTCAATATTGCTGATCTCATTACAAGAGGAAGCGCTCCTGAAAATCTAGCTGAGACATCTACATGGCAAGATGGAACTGAGTTCCTGAGGTGGCCAGTGGAGGAGTGGCCTATAAAATCAGCTGGAGAGGTGGCAGCGCAAACCAGAGAGAGTGTGGACAAGCTCCAGAGGAAGGCATTCTCAGCAGCCATAACAAGAGCTCAAGCCGAAAGAAATCAAAGAGATGGCCTAGAAGACCCACAGGGAAAAAGGAAGAGCCAATGGGAGAAACCTAGAGCCGATCAGACTCCTACCAGAAATCTCACAGGAAAGACAGTGAAGGATTCTGTGGAGGGGAAAAGATTCAGCAGACTTCAAAAACGTGTCGGGGTCATAGCCTGGGTGTGGAGAGCTGCAAGGAAGTGGCTGGAGATTAAGGACCAGCCTAGGTCAGAATCAAAGTTGGAAGTAATATGGCACACCAGGAATCGAGATGTGGGAGATGTGGTGTGGCTGGCTGACCAAAATACCCTGAGAGGACATTACAAACTGGCAAGAGTGGTCAGTTTAAATACTGATGGAGAAGGCATCGTAAGGGATGTAGATGTGAGAACCTTTCCCAGCTACCCAGTCCCAGTTATGAAGAATGAAGTCTGTGGAGGGTACAAGGGACATCCAAGCAAGATCCCTGCCACTATTCTTCATAGGGATGTCATCTTACTTCCTGTGGAAGAACAGACGTGATTTGAAGGTGAAGAGTGGTGTGAGTTCCTTGGGTTCAGGAACCAGGAGCTCAAGTGGGAGGTGTCGAGACGAAAGTCATGTAATAATATCTGTGAAAAACGGACTGATAAAAAATGTATGTGTTTTCGTTTAGAGTATTATTATTATTATTATTATTATTATTATTATTATTGTAGTATTGTTCAATACCAAGAGAGGGTATTCGTTTTATTTTGAGCCAAGGCTACCTTTCATAAGTGAGCTGTATTGAAAAAATATGAATGCCGCTTCCGGTAAACACGGCAACAAAAGGGGCGTAGTTTGTGATGGCTGGTCTCTTGTTCTCAAAGCCACGGAGGGAGAACCAGGCGACAGTGTGTGTGAGGCTCCGGAGACGCTGTTGGTATGTTTCTCCGGTGTAATTGTGTTTATGTACTTGATCTGTTGCCTCACTTTGCGAGAGTACTATTGCGCAATTGTCTGCTTTTACGCAGCGCGGTCTGCCTGTGCTCCGTTGTTTGCTGTGTAAATTAGAGGCTGTGCTCCGTTTGTTTGCTGTGTAATTTAGACAGGGCAGGTGTTCAGATGAGGTTTTCTCTGGTGCTTTTTTCCAGTTTAGAGATAAACACTCTGATTAATTCATTTAAGTTAATGATGTGGTTTTAAAATAACAATTTATCCTTTTTATTAAAACATGGTTTGTGTTATTATTGAGAATGCAGTTAGGCCTGCAAAATGTTTAACATTGGTTTGTCCTTTTGTGTTTTGCAGGTTTTCAACCTGATTAAATTATTGGAGCTGTCTTAAATAAAGAAAGACAAAAAGAACAACATTTGAGTTGTCCAAGTGTCCTCTGTTGCCCTCCAGCCTCTCAAGTCAGGCTAAATCACTGATACAGGCCAAAACCCTGAAGGACTTGACACACACAGTGGGTGTCAGGACCCTGCACAGTGGGACACACAGTGAATGTCAGGACCCTGCACAGTGGGACACACAGTGAGTGTCAGGACCCTGCACAGTGGGTGTCAGGGCCCTGCTGAGTGTGTGCTGGTCTCACCTGGTACCAGGAGTAGGCCCTGTCTGCTGGGTTGATGAGCACAGCCAGGATCTTGGCTCTGGGCAGCAGCGCAGCAGCTCTCTTAGGAGCCGCCTCTGTGTCAAAGTAGTTGGCACTCTTTTCAAACATGAAATCTGTGCTGACATTGGAAGGGAATGGGAAGAAGTCCATGTACCTGAGGATCGGAAAATAAAACCAGTACCAGTCAGCTTGTGTCTAAATTAGTACTTAAATCCCCTGGCCTTTTGTTCCCGTTATCTTTCACTGTTACCGTTTGAATCACAAAAAGAGCAGATGTCACACTGAATAATGATTACAACTCATTTCAAATACTGAACAAATATCCTCTTGTTGGAAGCTGCACTAATCTGGAATTTTGTATAACGTACGTAAGCCCATTTTTATAGTGTAGCCGCTCACAAAGATCCCTTCCCTGCATATGGGGAGGATGAGTGATCACACATTGACGTTGACATACATTCAGTGAATGTCAGGTAAGTACAACATTAATGGAAATGAAGGAATCAAATAAACTTGTACTTTCACACATGTACAATTGTACAAATGCACAATACAGCACACAGAGTGAAATTCAGACTAGCAGTATTAGGAGCAGTGGGCAGATACTGTACAGTGCCCAGGGAGAAGTGTGGGGGTCAAGGGTCTTGCACAAGAGAAAAAAATAAGATAAACTAAACTGAACCTAAGAAAATAAGACCTATAAAGTTTTAAAGTAAAAAAGGAATTCAAATTCTAGTCATATTGTGTCCAGTTTGTCACCACGTTTATGGGACTTTGTGAAGACAGTGTTTACGGTACTCCTGTGTTACCAGTCAATCCCGTTGTCATAGTTTGCTCCACTGAAGAACTGGATCTCCTCAAAGGTGTTGGGGCTGGGAAAGGAGCTGGTGACTGCTGGGTGGAGGCTCAGGAAGGAATGAAGCGCTGTAGTGCCTTGAGGAAAGAAGACATTTAGAATAGCAAAGACATAGATATATTGACTAAGGTAAAGATGAAAAGCAGACAGAGTGCGCTACCTGTTTTCTGTGGTCCAATGACGAGAAACTTGGGCAGTCGGTCACAAGTCTTTTCTTTAGACCAGATATCTTTGTGTCTCTTATCATGACAAGGGTTCTGAAAAATATTCATGGTAATGCTTTTATTTCGAAGTACCTGCTATATTCAGTTTTCACGTCTTCACACGTCTGCAAAAAGCATGAGCTTGAAAAATAACTAAATCAAGATTCTGACCTGCCAGAGAGGGTCTCTCTCCTCGGGGAAAATCTGGAAGTATTTCTCGGCCAGGTGGACGGGGGGCAGCGTCTGCAGCTGGAGGTTGGTCCAACACTGGACAAACTTCACAAGAGACTCAAAGGTGTAGAGACCCAGCCGGTCATTGCCGTAGTTGGACAGGTGGGTCATGAAGATGCTGATCTGGATTGGGCAGGCACAAAGTAATCCGTTATTGTTTCAAAGACACAGGTAGCAGAAAAATGATAATTATTTAAATCACACTAGAAGTATAGGGGTAACTCTTAACATGCATAATATCCTATTACAATGTTCTTTTAAAACATTTGAAACAAGATAGAACCACAAAAACAATGTGTGTGTTTTGGTTAAATGCATATTTATTTAACCTGACTGATATACATTTTCTTCTCACACACGGAGACACACACACTAATGGAGGTATTGGAGACACATGCTCAATATGTTACTAATATAAATGAGAGCTCCAAAAGAAAAGAAAAAAACATGCACACTATTGCTGTTGGTAATCTCTATTGGTCCTAAAGTCAAGTCCCCTCCCAAAACTGCTCTTTTCCCTCATGTCTCAAGTCAAGTAAATAGCTGCGATAGAAAAGGAAGAGTGACGACTCGGGCAGAGGATGAGAGTGTGATGTGCACCGCTCTGGTTGCGTACAGGGTTGAGGAGGACGGTGAGGAAGAGCTCTCCTCCTCTGATGCTCTTGTCCAGCTCCTTGGAGCCTCCTGGGTATTCGTTGTAGAAGATGGTATGGGTGAACAGCCCACAGGTCTGCCTGGGCAGCACCTGAACACAAACACAGGATGTTGGCTATTTAGTGCTAATGTGGTTGTGTTGGCATTTTTACAAACTGGTGACATTGTAGCTTTGTAATCAAACAGAAGTCTAATGGACATTTGGAACACTAGGAACAGCCAGAGCCTGATCCATGTTAACCCTTTGAATGTTTGCTCTTGATTCTGCTCTCAAATGTCCCATTGCACTCAAATAAATAACAGTAGCACTGCACAGTGTTTAGAATAAAGAACTAGCACTGTATGATGTACAGTGCTTCTCCTAGGTTTACTGCATTGGGAGGGTGCTGCCTGAGGGGGGGGTGGCATTGGGATATACAGTGGGGCAAAAAAGTATTTAGTCAGCCACCAATTGTGCAAGTTCTCCCACTTAAAAAGATGAAATAGGCCTGTAATTGTCATCCTAGGTATACCTCAACTATGAGAGACAAAATGAGAAAAACAATAATCCAGAAAATCACATTGTCTGATTTTTGAAGAATTTATTTGCAAATGATGGTGGAAAATAAGTATTTGGTCAATAACAATAGTTCATCTCAATACTTTGTTATATACCCTTTGTTGGCAATGACAGAGGTCAAACGTTTTCTGTAAGTCTTCACAAGGTTTTCACACACTGTTGCTGTTATTTTGGCCCATTCCTCCATGCAGATCTCCTCTAGAGCAGTGATGTTTTGGGGCTGTCGCTGGGCAACACGGACTTTCAACTCCCTTCAAAGATTTTCTATGGGGTTGAGATCTGGAGACTGGCTAGGCCACTCCAGGACCTTGAAACGCTTCTTACGAAGCCACTCCTTCGCTGCCCGGGCGGTGTGTTTGGGATCATTGTCATGCTGAAAGACCCAGCCACGTTTCATCTTCAATGCCCTTGCTGACGGAAGGAGGTTGTCACTCAAAATCTCACAATACATGGCCCCATTCATTCTTTCCTTTACACGGATCAGTCGTCCTGGTCCCTTTGCAGAAAAACAGCCCCAAAGCATGATGTTTCCACCCCCATGTTTCACAGTAGATATGGTGTTCTTTGGATGCAACTCAGCATTCTTTCTCCTCCAAACACGTCTGGTTGAGTTTTTACCAAAAAGTTCTATTTTGGTTTCATCTGACCATATGACATTCTCCCAATCCTCTTCTGGATCATCTAAATGCTCTCTAGCAAACTTCAGACGGGCCTGGACATGTACTGGCTTAAGCAGGGGGACACGTCTGGCACTGCAGGATTTGAGTCCCTGGCGGCGTTGTGTGTTACTGATGGTAGCCTTTGTTACTTTGGCCCCAGCTCTCTGCAGGTCATTGACTAGGTCCCCCCGTGTGGTTCTGGGGTTTTTGCTCACCGTTCTTGTGATCATTTTGACCCCACGGGGTGAGATCTTGGGTGGAGCCCCAGATCGAGGGAGATTATCATTATTATCTTGTATGTCTTCCATTTTCTAATAATTGCTCCCACATTTGATTTTTTCACACCAAGCTGCTTACCTATTGCAGATTCAGTCTTCCCAGCCTGGTGCAGGTCTACAATTTTGTTTCTGGTGTCCTTTGACAGCTCTTTGGTCTTGGCCATAGTGGAGTTTGGAGTGTGACTGTTTGAGGTTGTGGACAGGTGTCTTTTATACTGATAACGAGTTCAAACAGGTGCCATTAATACAGTTAACATGTGGAGGACAGAGGAGGCTCTTAAAGAAGAAGTTACAGGTCTGTGAGAGCCAGAAATCTTGTTTGTTTGTCGGTGACCAAATACTTATTTTCGACCATAATTTGCAAATAAATTCTTTAAAAATCAGACAATGTGATTTTCTGGATTTTTTTTTCTCATTTTATGAAAATTACAGGCCTCTCTCATCTTCTTAAGTGGGTAGATTTTGCACAATTGGTGGCTGACTAAATACTTTTTTGCCCCACTGTATATATATATATATTTTTTTTAAACACCTTGAATTTCAGGGGAGGCGTGGAGCTCCGTTGGCGGGGCGCAGTGCCTCTCCAAGACAATGGTAGGGGAAACACTGATGTATGCATCTGTGAGTGGTGCAAAGGTCATATTTCTTTATTTTAAATGTATTAGAGATCCTGCTATATTTAGCTATATGATTCTTTTGGAAAAGCAGAAAGGCTGAATCCAAATCCTTTCTTAAAAGATTCAACTGGAAACTCCTCTCCCTCGGACACAATTTACAGATTATCACAACTTTATTTTCTTAATGCGGGACATTTAAGTTTATTTTAAAGCGGAGTTAGTGAAAGGCTTGCTGCTGTACTATGTATAAAAATGTTAACATTTTCAAAAAACATATCGAACCAGACCTGCACCAGGCCTCTGAGTGTGTATGTCTCATTCAGCTCAGTACCATAAACTTTTATTGAATGTTTTTATGATATGTGAGCCTGATGTGGCATGCTGCCAACCCTTTCACCTGAGCCTTGTTACTGAAATAGATTGCAACGAGTGTCTTTCTACATAAAGCGTCCAAAATGTACATTAAGGTCGCACAAAGTGACGGTGTTACTATTTTCTGCTAAACTGAACAATTGCTAAAGCTTTATTAAAACTTCCACATCCATCTTTATTGATGAAGTGTGGAGAAATTTCTCAGTGTGGAGAAATGTTGACCAATAGGAACCTTTTGGCGATGTGGACTGACCTGGATGCCATTGTGGATGAACCCGCGGCGGTACCGGGCTGGCCTCAGGTGAGGGTACTCCTCAGTGCTGGTCACCTTGATGCTCCACACAGACTTCCAGGCCTCATAGAGCTGGCTGTGAACTGGGTAAACCCCAGAGTGGTGCGGAGCCACTGCATAGCCCATATCTGTGGGGATCCCATGCTCCTAAAGAGAGGACAGGATGTGGGCACATGAGGAGGAGCATGGGAACGACAAGAAGATAAAGTGTACTGCTGATTTACATACCCACATTCCTTTCAGTGCTATTCCTACAATGTCTAGAACAGGTCCAAAAGACCTCCACACTCTTTGAAGTTGACACTACTCCTGTGGTCATGAAGTCGTAACACTAGCCATTCACTACACCTATGTTTGAGTGTTGTTGTAGGCCCACAGCTACATACTCCTTCCACCCTCCACATAGCCACACACTGTGCCTTGTCACAGAGAATAAGTGGTGCTCACCTGAGCAAAGATCTTGTTGAGCCTCATCTGCTCAGCCAGGACGCTGACGTTGTGAAAGAGGTGCGGCTGCATGTGGCTCCACATGTGAGGAAACCACCAGAAGTCCATCCTGTGTTGCAGCAGCATGTCATCTCCACGATCCTCTACATCAGTACCTAACACACCCACCCACCCACCCCCACCCACCCACCCACCCACCCACCCACCCACACACACACACACACACACACACACACACACACACACACACACACACACACACACACACACACACACACACACACACACACACACACACACACACACACACACACACACACACACACACACACACACACACACACACACACACACACACACACACACACACACACACTTAGTGCCACAGCAATCTCTAGCCTCATGTTAATATACATGTATCTGATCAGGCAGTGAAGACTGAGGTAAAGAACGTCCTTTACCCATTCATCTATAACTGTATCTTAAATATTCTGCTTCAGTTTCAATATTGGTTTCCAATTGTTGTACATTTTAAGTTTCATATTTTAGAGTGAATGGCACATTCAATGGCATATTTTCCCAATTTTATAATTCTTCTTTGTGGCAGTGAATGTATGCTGTTGCCGGCACACACAAAAACGGAGCAAAACAGAGAGAAACAGCGTTTTCTAGGGAAAACACTGCTGTCCCACTGACAATATTAAATATTGCTTTATAAAACAATACCCTGAAGAAGTTGAGATGGTAGGGTTAACTGGTTATGGTAAGGTGTAACCTGCTTCAGCAGTGCACATAAAAGGTCAGCACAAGAGTAGACATCCAGAGCCCCTAAGCAAATAGAAAGCAGTGTGTATTCAATAATAACATGTTTCATACCTGTGTGATAGAACTTTCCAGAAAATCCCAAATTGAAGGTGAAATTAGGGACCAGTGCTCTCAGCTTGTTTTGAGTGTTGAGCAGTGCCTGTGAAAGAATGAAAAATACAGCTCACACTGGTTTTCTTTTATAGATCTTAATTGAAAAAAAAGGGAAAATGATCAAAAACCCTTAGTCATATTTATTTGCATTATATTTGTTATCTGCAATACATTTAGAAAAGCTGAAATTCTAAATTATAAGGTGGTTTGCCAATTTGAAAAAATAATTTTGTAAATGTTAACAATTTGGCAAAATATGACCAAAGTCAATATATGGTTGGGAAATGTCTGCCACTAATGGAAGGTGTAAGCACCGAGAAGCTATTTGTCTTTAACATGCAAAACCACTTGTATTGTTCTTTAAAATGTACAATACCAGATTTGTTTCACTATTCCACTTGTTTTCATCAGAAACACAAAGCAAACACAACACTGACATTATATTTTTCAGTTTTTTACATGACAGCAGAGACTATAATCCAGCTGTAATCTGGCCGTGCATGTTAGTGCATGTGAGGTTTGGGTTTTGTTAGCACTGCGTTCATTGAGTGTTCGAGCCAAGTGAAGGCCCCTCAATCAATGATATGCCTTGAATTCATTAATAAGAATCTTTAGAATTATATTGTAAGCACATTATTCTTTAACTTCTCTTTTATTGCTTGGATAAAAACCTTATGGCATATAATGCCCCCGTTAAAATAATAAAAAACATACTCTTAAAATTAATTTTTGTTGTGTGAACATCTCAGAAACCACAACTATGCCAGGTGAGCCAACCAAAGTTAATGTCTGATTAGTTGTGGTCCCTTGTGTGACTGGCTCACCCACCTCCACGTCTGACACCTTCATGCGGGTTCCCTCCTTGCCAACGAATATATCATCCACGTCCACCAGCATGTGGCGGTCCAAGGACAAACACAGTCTCTTCCCCGTCAGGTAGGCAATGGAGTCTACAAACACCAGCTTGTGAAGCCAGTAGTTAAGATTATTTCCAAAGAGAACTCTTTGAATGCCATCGTGGAGCCCCAAGTCTTGGACCACTGTGGCGTGGAGCGTCCGCAGGGGGCCAGGACCAAAATGTGCCAGTGCCTCAGAGGACATGGTGCTGGCCAGAAGCACTGGTTCATAGGTAGAGTGGTTGGACTGGAAAATGGTCCAGTCGTCCCCTGGTAAAGGGCCTTGCTCCACCTGGTTGGGCTTGGTGATGAAGAGTAGAGGAGCATTGGGGTTTATGCGGTAGTCCCTGAGAGCCATGTGTGAGTGAAGAAAGAGGGGGAAGCCTTTGAGCTGTGCACTGAGAAGAGAGTTTTCATTAGCTTTGAAAAAGCCAATGACTCCTACTCCATACTCAGCGCAGTACTTGTCCAGCAAGTCACGGTTCCAAGCATCCAGATTGACATATTTCAAAACATTTTCATAGATGATCAGTGTGTAACGTCCACGGTTATGCTCTGTCAATGTGGGCATGTCTCCTTTACCAGGAGCAATCTCTGTCCGGTAGTGGAAGCGGCTTGACTCTAATATTGCTACAATCTCCTGGCCCAGCTGGGAGTAGATGCTCTCTACAAACACCAGAACCACGGCGTCTGTCCTGGAAATGTCCACCGCCTTTACCTGTCGTAATCGACCCTCGCGCTGTGGAAGAAAAAGCGGGGCCCTCTGGATACCTGGCCCCCCTCCGGCGTCCCCAGTACTCACACCCGGTGAAATCCCTCCTCCTCCACCACAGTCACTAAAGGGTAAAGGGGGGGCCTCCTTGATTTTTGGGCTGTTGGAGACATAGTAAGCTAGGAAGGCCATGGACAGTAAGCAGAAGATGATAAGTGCCAGGATAAGGCGGTGAAGCTCCAGCTGGCGGACACCTCGCATTAGCTTCCAAACACCCAAGCCTGCACCTACCATGGTGTTGAAGGGGGGGGGCAGGACTGGACGACAAGCAGCAGCGGTGTACAGGAAAGGAGAGCAGAGAGGTGGAGTAAGGGGGTGAGGAGGAGGAAGATTGAGCAGTAGAGACTAGCACTGATCTGTGCTGAAGAATAGCCATTTACACTGAGTCATCATCCATTACCTGCTCTCCACTTGTAGATCTGTAGTGCTAAATACATGAATGGATTATTATTCGTTTGATGGAATGTCAATATTGGGGGGCTGTAGAGGGAGAAAAAGACGTTGGTTCAATAAAAAGTGATTCCAGCAGAGGTGACATCTGGCCTCTCTTTCATGCAGCTGTGCGGGAGTCTCTACATTTGGATGTGTCCATCTTTAGAGGCTTGTGCAGACTTTAAGACGTGGACTTATCTGTTCTGGTGGTCTGTGTTTCGGGGCCGAGCCCCCCAAGGCCACCTGCCCTGGACATCCCAGAAACTGACACCTAGAGGATGAGTACAGAGAAGGGTGACAGGAAGACAGAGGATGGGAGTAGGTGAGGAGGAAGGGTGTAGACAAGGACATCAAATAAGTTAGTTTCCAATCAGCATTCAGTTCTTCTAGCTGAACTCTTTCATGAATCACAATCGATGGGCTACATCTGTTGTGAAGGTTTGCAAGTCTCACCTAGAGAACACTGCGGTTCTGAAAACCTTCTAATCCAAATCTGGAAGAACCCTGCAAGAGAGACAGAGGGAGTTGAAGGGGAGGGGAGTGCAGAGAGAGAAAGAGAGAAAATACTTTTTTGCCCCACTGTATATATATGTATGTGTATGTGTGTATATACACACATACACATACATATATATACAGTGGGGCAAAAAAGTATATATAAAAATATATATATATATATATATATGTATATATATATATGTATATATACTTGTATGTATTACGAAGCGTAAGAAGCGTTTCAAGGTCCTGGAGTGGCCTAGCCAGTCTCCAGATCTCAACCCCATAGAAAATCTTTGGAGGGAGTTGAAAGTCTGTGTTGCCCAGCAACAGCCCCAAAACATCACTGCTCTAGAGGAGATCTGCATGGAGGAATGGGCCAAAATACCAGCAACAGTGTGTGAAAACCTTGTGAAGACTTACAGAAAACGTTTGACCTCTGTCATTGCCAACAAAGGGTATATAACAAAGTATTGAGATGAACTTTTGTTATTGACCAAATACTTATTTTCCACCATAATTAGCAAATAAATTCTTTAAAAACCAGACAATGTGACTTTCTGGATTTTTTTTTTCTCATTTTGTCTTTCATAGTTGAGGTTTACCTAGGATGAAAATTACAGGCCTCTCTCATCTTTTTAAGGGGGAGAACTTGCACAATTGGTGGCTGACTAAATACTTTTTTGCACCACCGTATATATATACAATCTTTTATATTATTATTATTATAATATTATATATATATATATATATATACACATTATAATAATAATATAAAATATTGTATTTGCGTGCATTTGTTGTTCGGAAAGTGGCGCTGTACTGAGACTGGCGATAGTACTTTATAAAGATATACTCATTGTAATAATGGTGTGAATGTGGTGCATTAGTCAAACAATGGAACATTAAACAGTGATGCAAACACAGGTATGGTGAAAAAAGGGACCTAACCTCCTCTAGGGGGGTCCGTGGGCATGCTCCCCCGGGAAGATTTTTTTTTTAAATATTGAAGTTAAAAGCATCAATCTGGTGCACTTTGAGAGCAACATGAGGAGATCTATGGGTACATCTTTCAACACCCATTTGAAACAGAACTGTAAGCAGATTTTTCTTTTTGGATATTTTACAAATCACTTATTTTTAACAACTTTTTTGTTCCTGTCATATAGTATTTTATACCTGTTTTTCATTTAGTTTCATTAATAACTATAATGATCATATCAAGGTGTGCCTTAACCTCACTGAGCTGAGGTTATTTGAGCCTCTCAGGAGAGAGCTCTCTTCCACCTGGTTGTAGAAAAGCTCTTTAAATTTGTTAGCATAGCTAGCTAACCAGATGCTAATAACAGATTGCCACTGTGCTTACAACTAAAGACACAGCCTAGCAAACACTGAGGCTCCTTATGGGTACTGCAATATTTGAAGAGCTGGAGCGGCGTTCCGTTGCACTCCGTCAGCACACTCCTTTCAGACGAGACATAACCACGTGAAGACATGTCACATGTTTTGTTCAAGGAACCTGTCCTTGGCCAAGAAAAAACAGGCACTCGCTTGTTTAATTATTTTGCGATCTAGATTTCTTCTTCTTTTTTGAAGTGAGAAGTTGTCCGTCAGTCGGACGGACTAACGGGCGGACTGACGAATTGACGGACCCCCCCCCCAAAAAACGAAAACTCTTCGGTTTTCCACGAATTACACAAGTCACCCAAAGCAGCGTTAAAAAAGCGGGAGGCGCCGAAAAGCGACTAATTTGCATCACTGATTAAAACGTCTCAAAGAGAAAAAAAACGTCTTACTATTTACTAGGTAGCAAAATGCAGATAGTCTGTGATCAATTTGGAACATTCTAATCTTCACAAAGGTACCAACTTCTGCAGAGCTGTAATAGACTGTTCCTGTCATGTGTCCGGAGCATCTCAATACATCCAAGACTCTGAAATAGTGCATCTTCATACACATTAAATAAAGGGTAGACTGGTCATAAAGACCATTGCTGTTTCATAGATGACCGAATGGAGTTGAATACTTCCCATGGGCAGTAACACTAGGGAACCCAACAGAACCAGCAGTATGCAGAACATGGATACCAACCAGTTTTATGGCAACTTGGCAAGTTGATAATGTGGCACTGACCAAAATGGACAGATCATGTGGTGGGCATGAAGTGTTCAATCGTGGTCATTGCTACTATGGGATTAGTTTTGTATCATAAAGATAAAGCAACACTTTCTCAGAATAAAGCAAAACTATGAGTTTAAAGGCCCTGACACACCAAACTGACACCAAAGAACACGTCCCGACGGAACACGACCGTTGTGTCGCCTCAAGTCTCCTGCTTCTTGGCCAACAGTCGCACTGGAACACACCGCAAAGACTTTAGCCGACGGCCAAGTAGCACGTACGAACTGCGCATGCGTGAGTGGCAATAACTCTCCTTACCAGCAAGCGGCGGTAGTGTGTTTTCGTCATTCAAAAGAGGCAACAACCGGAAGACAGAGAAGAAGAACAGACTCCGTGATATAAACAAACAACAAATAGCGTGTGCGTTCCATTTTCACTCTCCATCGAAAACATGTCTCGTGCGGCATTGGAGCTATCAGCCATTGGAGTGTTGCTTGCGGAAGACATTCTTCGTGCCTTCTTAAAGCGTTTGTTTACGTCCCTCACTTCCGTTTCGCTTCTCATGCACTGATTCGCTAGCTGAACAGCCAATAAGAGTTATTTATTAGGCCCGACTGCCCGACCCGACGCATGGCGGATTCAACATGTTGAATCGGCCATGCGTCGGCCATGAAAGGCCAAATAAAGCGTGTCACGGCCGACGGTGCGGGACACACCAAATTGAGTTTGGGCGACAGGGCACGCTTCGTCGTCCGACTAACGAAAACGGACGATTTCTAACTAAGTCAAGCTAAATAAAATACATTTCAAAAATAAAACTATAAGTTGCAAACAAATCATTTGTGTAATCATGTAAACTATAAGTCTTTCTTCTTTGTTTTAACATAGGTTTTTGTTTGCAGTTCTTGTTTCTTCTTTCCCAATGATCAGACTTTTGCTCTCGCGGCAGTTTTCTCTTTTGCGCTCCCTAATTTTTTGTTTGAGATTCTGGCCCCTTCTCAGGTCGGTTAAATTAAATCCTTGCTTCCCTCACTTGCGTCGTTTCCCTGCGTCTAGTCCCTCCCACCAGGGAAGCATGGAGGGACGCAAGGAAACCACGAGAAGCAGGGAAATTAGTTTTAAGAGCAATCAGACGTCCTTTCCTCCGGAGCGTCACGTGAAGCGACGTCTGTTTGTGATGACGCTGCACAGCTGATCGTCTGACAGCAGCTCTGTCTCCATTATTTTCAAAAACACCCCGCTTACACATTTACTGACACAAACATTTGTATCATCTGTTGTAGACCCCAATAAATAAAATAAGAACTCATTCTCAAAAAAGATAAACGCCATTCATAAAATGTATAAACTAACAATAGTTTGATTAATATTGATTAGAGTGCACAATAGAAATAAAATAATTGAGAGAAGAAAAAGAGATATATTATCTATCAAAACCCAGTTAGATTAACATTCATTGGATTGCACACTTTGTTTGTTTGTTTGGATATGTAGCACATTAACATTTTAATAGAACTTAATGACTAACTGAATGGAAATGACAAATGGAAGTGTAAAACGAAAAAAGCGATCATAAATGTTTCCAACAAATGAATAAAATGATTTTTGACCACTTTGTTGTTCAGATATATCCATGGGCGTCGCAGCCATTATATGAGGGTGGGACAAGTCCACCCCACTTTTTGAAATGATTAGTTTAGACCCCCCACTTTTACCATGTGGAAAGTCTGTGAATTGGTCTATCCACTCGACGCACTTTGTAGAGCGCTGTGTCAGTGCTTCACTATCAAATCCATTCCACTTGCTTATTGAGAGAATGCCCAAATCAATGAAACTCCGTACCATGTTTTCACTGCTACTTCTTACCAAGGCAGATTCTCACATAACACGCGCATGTTCAAGGAGTGTTGTCATAGTTGGACAGCTCAGATCTGTTGTATGAAGCGATGCCGGTAGCGGAGGTAAGGCACACACACCAAGTGTTCAGGACATTGTTAATACAGCGAAAATCAAAGCTGACGATCTCTTGGTTTGATATGTTTTCTCCCCCAGACAACATGGACATAAGAAAAAAAAATTCAAAAAAGAGGAAAGTAAGTCTTCAGCTGGTAGCAGTTAATCAGTTAATAGTGATGGCGGCGGCAAAAGCGTCTCACTTCTTGAGAGGAGTTTCGTCTTTATGTCATGATAGACGGATACAAATACCGAATAGTTTAGATGAGAAAAGGCATCGAAATGCCAGGTTACTAGTATTTATCATGTAAACAGGGAACATGAATAACCCGATCTCGCTGTGCTCATTTAAACACCATGATGTACTGTAGAGACGCAGTCAGTGTGTTTGACTGGAGCCTCAGTTCGACAAGAGAATATTTTCTTTGTTCTTTAAGGTACTCTCTCTCAAAATGGTAATGTGCATTATGTTTTAATTATACTTCTTATCATTCAGAAGATTTTTGTGTGTGTTTACAGATGTAGCACTGAATTTCAGACTCCAGCTTACAGCTTCCTGCCTACGACCTGCCTAAGACAAGTATAGAGGAATGTTAAGCCCTCCCACTATTTTCCAAGAGGGCGTTGCCAGATTTTCAATTTCAGGTTTTAACCAGGAGATGGCGCTTCATTCACAAATACAGAAAGACAAGTTTCATGGACTTCCAGTTGTGTTTTGAAGAGCATTTGAACACATCAATATTTTAGATCAACTAAAGTATATATAATCTTGTAATTCAATAATATATAGTCTTTATATATTAAATAATCATAATTATAATGTAAATGTTTACATTACACTTCTTTATTTGTTATGCTCATACTTTTACCTTTACAATCGTTTGCTTTAATATGCAGTATATGTTTTGTATATTTTTGTGTTTGCTTCCTCCTGCTCCCTTTCGGACACATACTGTATGATTTATTATTATTATTAATATGAAGATATTATTAAGATAAGATAAGATGTTACTTTATTGATTGAACATTTTAGTTAAGAATGTGCTGTCCCACGGTAATTCAGAAGGCTCACAGGTCACATTCCGACCATTATTTAAAACAATAGGTGCTTTCACACCGTCTACAGTTTGATTTGTATAGAGGGAGCTCTGTCAGTGTTCAAATTACCCATTAGCTTTCGGGGAGCCCTATTTTTCAGAGCACATCCTGCTACTAAATATGTCACACGCACGCTCTGTTGACTGGCGCAGCAGTGCGGATTCGATCAATTGCTATAAAAACACTCTTCTACTAATACAGACAGTGTCACTATGCCGGCGGATGTGGCCGTTGTTGAAGCCTCTTCAGGCTCCGCATCGGCAGGCCTCTCCCTCGGTGTGGAGCTGTCAAGCTCGACCCTAACGCCGCTTACAGCCGGCCAACTAAAAGTTGTTTTCCGTTCACGTTGTCATTTTTAGACTCCTTCGCTTCTTTGCTTGTGAATCCAAAAGCTGTGACGCTTGGCTGTTTTCGTTTTGCCATATTTTTTATTACAAAGCCAGAGTTAAAAAAATATCAATATGAACATTTCAAATACCGTGCCGGCATCACCGCCATAACCATAGCAACGTAAGTAATAATGCAGCGCCGCCACGTACAGATGGCAACACCCAGAGATATTCACAAATATAAAACAAATATTCAGAAACTGTAATGAACAATAATTATTATTTATTTCAAGAGCTGTTATTTACAGAAACTCAACATTTTTCTAATCTGTGTGATACAAATATGCACGATTGTTTTGGGCTCCCCCTATTTATCTCAAAGTCAGCCTTCAGGGGAGCTACCTCCCTCTTCGGGGGAGCCAAGCTCCCCCTGGCTCCCCCCCATTTCGAACAGTGTCTGTGGCTGAATGGCCAGCGATTAGGTGCGGCGCATTTATCATAGGTGATCAGAGCTAACTGCCTGCCGTCAGATTTTATTTAAAAAACAGATCTGACTTTTAAGACTATTTCTGCGCTCATAAAGAATGATCAAAATAAGAATAATGCGTATTCAACTGGTTTCATTAATTAGTGAGTTTATTTAACACTAGAACCACCAATCGGGTCAATTTGTGTGATGAGTGTTGTGTGTGTGCAATGTAACTTTTTTTCAATAAAATATTAAAGTCTCCCGGTCCGTGACTTTTCCTGAAAGTGTGTTATGTAGCACCCTATGTTGTTAAAAATCACATTCTAATAGCGGGATTTGACGGGTTTAGGTAGGCCTATACAAAAACCTCTGGCGGTTCTAGTGTTAAGGTAATTAGGTACAGTAGAAGCCCTTTTTTATCAGTAACAAATTTAGCAGTTGAACATAAAAGTCAACTAACTGATGGTCACTTGCAATGACAGTGTTGTGTCTAGAGGCCCAGATACACCGGCCCGAAATCGGCAGTAAATGGGAGTCGGGCCGAACATGAGCGTGGGCACGCCCTATTCGGAGTGTTGTGCGCCGCACCGTCGGGTTTTTTCTGCCGACCTGACGCCTTTTCTTGCGGATTCAACATGTTGAATCGGCGTCGGGAACTCCACCGGAAGTCGGACAAAGGGATAACACTGATTGGCTGTTCAGCTAGCAAATCAGTGCATGAGAAGCTTTAACGGAAGTGAGGGAGGTAAACAAATGATTTAAAATGGAAGATGGAACTCACACGGACGGCTGTTTCACCTCATTGGTTTATAGAGCTCCTGTTCGTTCATGTTTTCAATGGACGAGAGTGAAAATGGAAAGAAAAACGCTATTTGTTGTTTGTTTATATCACGGAGTCTGTTCTTCTTCTCTGTCTTCCGGTTGTTCCGGTTGTTGCCTGTTTTGAATGATGAATACACACTACCGCCGCCAGCTGGTAAGGAGAGTTATTGCCACTCACGCATACGCAGTTCATACGTGCTCGGCTAGGATTTGCGGTGTGTTCCAGTGCGCGAAGTCGGCAAATACGCAGGAGAGTCCGGCGATGCAACAGTCGGTGTCGGCGACTTCTCAGGTGACTGGCCGTTGTATCTGGGCCTTAACTGTAAGCTTGTCACTCAGAGTAACCTACAGTTAATTTAGCTGCTGGACAAGAAAGATCAAGGGGGGAGGGGGGGAGAGAGCTGTGGTTGATGGGCCATTAGTTGTGTAAATACACAGCTGAGAGCTGCCGTTTCATTCAGACTGTTAACGGTAACAACGGACTATTTTTCTTAGCGGATGCATGTCAATTTAAATCAACACATACAACTATTTTTTAAATCAACACATACAACTATTTTTTAAATCAATAAAAACATTTTCTAAATCCATAAAAGCATTTAAATTAATATTGGGAGTCATGTCGTTACTTTGTTGAGAATGTGGCCGTGTAATAAGCGGGATAATTTGCAGCGACTTGTTCCTTATGGGGAAAATAACACCCGTCATGTGTGTGTAGAGGTGTGTGTGGTTAAAACACTTTCATGAAGTGAACGAGGTTTTCCTTCTATAAAACAGCTGTGGGCAGCAGTGAGTGTCACGGACATGAATTCATAGATCAAGGCAGACTGGTACACACTCTCCTGTCCTGCCAACACTGGCAGGACAGTAGGCGACACGCCCGTTCTAAGCCGTGTCCCTCACTCCTCACATCCCAAGCTGCATCCCCCAAAAGTGTATTATGTTGTTACATCTCAGATGTTATGTTTCAGTTGTGCTCTGTCTATGTTCAGTGATGCAAACTTGTCACCTTTCGGCGAAATTCGCCATTTTGAATCCAAAATAGGTTGTTTGTGCGATTCATGTAGATCTGCAATAAAAATATTTTTGGGGTATGGGGGGGTCTGGGACCCGGAGTAATCTGCAGCCGTGAGCTGTTATGTGCCATCATGACACGCATGGTGTTCTTTTTTTATATATTATAATGAAGTGCGAGCTGTGTGCTCGAGTCTTCCTGCCTGTCGGCTCTGCTCATGGATGTATAATAAGGCTCTGCTGCTCCGAGATGATGGTCTAGCTTCAGCAGCTACATTACCTATGGGTGCGTTCGTAAATATTAACTGTGCGTCCGGAGTCACTGTGGCACAGACTGGACCGCTGGTGAACAGCTGTTAGAATGGGCCGTTCAGGTGTTCAGAGCAGAGCTCCCTGTCGGAGCGGCAGAGCGTGATGTGAACTGAAAAGTTTTTCTGTGGCAATATTATTTAAGGAATCGTTGAGCTAGCTAGCTAGCATACATTGTCACTATCTGCTAACGTTAGCTTTAGCCTTCTATTTCTAATAGTTTTTTTCATAGGCTATAAACAGAGGTGGTATAAGTATATATATATTGTACTTGAGTAAAAGTAGAAGTACTTAGATCTTGTACTTGAGTAAAAGTAGAAGCACACAGATCTTGTACTAGAGTAAAAGTAGAAGTACTCAGGTCTTGTACTTGAGTAAAAGTAGAAGTACTTAGGTCTTGTACTTGAGTAAAAGTAGAAGTACTCAGATCTTGTACTTGAGTAAAAGTAGAAGTACTCAGATCTTGTACTTGAGTAAAAGTAGAAATACCAGAGTGTAGGAATACTCTGTTACAGTAAAAGTCCTGCATTCAAAATGTTCCTCAAGTAAAATTAGAAAAGTATTATCATCAAAATATAGTGAAAGTAGCAACAGTAAAAGTAGTCATTGTGCAGATTGGTCCATTTCAGAATAATATATATGATATGTTTTATAATGATTGATCATGAAAGTTGTCTCAAAGCTGGTAAAGGTGCAGCTAGTTTGAATTACTTTGTATACTGCAGGGTAGCTTGTGAATTTACTCCAGGTAGAACTAAAGTCTGATTTAACACTTGATTATATTTCACATCATTCATCCACATCTGTAAAGTAACTAAAGGTATTAAATACACGGAGAGGAGGAAAAGTACAGCATATACCTCTGAACTGTAGTGGAGTAGAAGAACAAAGTAGCAAAACATTGAAATACTTAAATAAAGTACAAGTATCTCAAAATTGTGCCCAAGTATAGTACTTGTTGAGTTTATGAACTTAGTTACTTTACACCATGTGGCTATAAAGATAGAAAGACTTAAGCCTTGCAGAGAGGTATGAAAATACATTTTCAAAATGCTCAACAGTGCTGCCAAAATTATAAACTGACTGCTACACAATTTAAAATAAATGCTTTTATATATTTATATTATGTGACTCTTTGGCGTTTCTGTTATTATTAACAGCTGCTGCTTTAGTTGTTCTGACTGCTAAAATCCTCTGTTATTCCGTGGGGTGGGGGAGCCGGGGGCTCGGATCCTTGTCACCTTTTTCATACCTGATGATTTTGCATCCCTGTATGTTGAAAAGCCTCAGTCACCTTAATTCATGTAATAAAAACATCTCAGGTCAGTAACACTCAAAGCTAAATGTGCAATACCATGTTCAGCTATGTTACTATTTATAATGTTATTGTTGTTACATCAGAAGATGTACATATTGGAATGATTTCTTAACTTACAGTAGGCTATTTTTTACAATGTGTGTTGGAAGGATTTATTAAATTACTATGAATATTGTCATTGTTGAAGGCTTTTAGAGAAGGGTGAACTATAAGCCTGAATTACATAACATTTTATACCTAAAAACATAAAAGCCACTATAAATAAATCACAATTATTCTAGTTATTTTTACCTCCCGTATTGCTTTCAACCCACCAGCTTTTATTGTGTTGTTACGTCACTAACTGTAAGCTTGTCACATACAGTCTATGGTCACTCAGAGTAACCTACAGTTAATTTAGCTGCTGGAGAAGAAAGATCAGGGGGGGAGGGGGGGAGAGAGCTGTGGTTGATGGGCCATTAGTTGTGTAAATACACAGCTGAGAGCTGCCGTTTCATTCAGACTGTTTAAAAAACGGTAACAACGGACTATTTTTCTTAGCGGATGCATGTCAATTTAAATCAATACATACAACTATTTTTTAAATCAATAAAAACATTTTCTAAATCCATAAAAGCATTTAAATTATTATTGGGAGTCATGTCGTTACTTTGTTGAGAATGTGGCCATGTAATAAGCAGGATAATTTGCAGCGACTTGTTCCTTATGGGGAAAATAACACCCGTCATGCAGATGAGGGTCCCTCCGCTACGCTTTGGGATCCTGATCGACCGACGAAGCTCCATTAAAATATAAATATTTTTGGTGAATTACTGAGTTTAGGCACGTTAATAACGTTTTAATGAAGTTGAATACAGTATATTCATATGTGTCAGTGATTTCATGTCAATTCGGCGAACATAAACATAAATGATCGTGGTGAAGATGATGATTAAATTAGGATTAAAAATCGAGAGCCGGGCTGCATTTCCTCCCGTTCGTTTTTTCGAATAACAAAATTATTTTGTTAAATAACAACATGGTGATGTTTTGTAAATGATTACATGTCTCTTATTTAGCACAGAGTATGATATCCGTGACATATGGATCTTAACAAAGTTCCGCTGTACATCCAGCGTACTGTATCTGACTTTATTTCACATGAGCTCCAGTGTGGAACCCCACTGCACCCCCTGGTGGATCAATGATCCATTGCAGCTGGCTTCATTATAATTACATTTATCTATCACGGGGGCGGTCTCAAGTCAAGCTGGAGGTTTTCCCTTGAGCGAGGGCAGATCACGTACCAATCACGGCCCTCGCGTTTCAAATTTTCTGAAATGAATCGCTACATCTGTATGTTTTACTGAGTGCTTATAGGCAATTTCCATCCCAGTATTCAGTTAACTATTTATTTTCTGTGCACATTACATAGCTAATATTCTACCTACTGCTTGGGGCTTTGAGTCTTCAAAATGTCCAATGTCATAGACTGGGACTTACTTTAGAGTCAATTGTATTTACATTCAGTATGACTTGTTATGATTCAATGTGAAAGATTATACTGCTCAATAAATAATGATCACCTCTCTTGACATCTAGGCGCTTGAGAGTGAGTCAGAGGCAGAACACAGGGACAGTGGAGAGAGGTTCATTGCTGAGGTGAGTGATGAAAGGGAAATGACAGTTTAGAGCAGGGGTAGCCAACACGGTGCCCGCGGGCACTTAGTCGCCCACAGGGGCAACGTGAGTCGGCCGCGGGGCATGTTCTAAAAATAGCTCGCCAAGCAAGTCCATGTATAAAATACACAAAACAAAAAAGGAAATATAATTAAAAGAATCTACCCTATGCATAAACGAAACCTAAATCATAGCGAACTCTATCTACTTAATGTAACTCTATATCTATCTAACACCCCTCCTCCCGCCACCCCCACAATGAATATCGACCAATCACGTTCTTGCTTGATTTGCGGGTCCAGAGTTGCAGTCGGGAAGAAAACCAATGTGGCACCTCCCTGCTGATTTTCCTTCTGGCAGAATCTACATAACACATCAGCCCCATTGAACAGCCTAGTCGTGCCAGCCTACACAGCACATGAGGGGCAGAGATTTACTCAGTGTGTTGCAACTTGCGTATATATTTATTGCACTTGACGCACACACACGCATGGCGTAATTTCCACTGGGTACAGGGGGACATGTCCCCCGCTCTTTTCGAAATCCCGTTTGTGTCCCCCTACTTTACAAATATGTGTATTATTATTTTTTAACGCAAGCCGTCATCGCCACGGAGGAGCACACAGCCTCTGTGAGCGAGCGAGACAGAAGGAGAGAGAGCGAGCTAGGGAGGGAGGGAGGGAGGGAGGGAGGGAGAGAGAGCGAGCGAGAGAGCACACCTTTATCTATTTAATATAGATAAATTAAGAAATCATTCCAATGTGTACTATAGGACAGTAAAAAAAACAAAAAACTGTTTAAAAAGGGAATGATTAGTAAAATATGCATAAATAGAAAGAAAGAATGCTAACTAGGTAACATAAGATAAGAATAAACCAGTTTAAATTATTTGTTATTGGTTGTGATCATATTCTAAAGATGATTGGATTATTGAAAAGTATACAGCTCCCTTTCATATGAGTGTTGAAAGAGTGCACCAGCATTTCACTTGAACATTTTAAAAAACATCTTCCCGGGGGAGCACGCCCCCGGACCCCCCTAGAGGAGCTGAGGCCCATCCACCCCCAAATAAAGCAGGTTAAAATAATTAGATTGCAAACATGTTCTTTTAGTAAACACTGAAAATGGGTCCCACAGACCCAAACAGCACACAAAGGTTAAATGTAAGCATATTAACGTTAAAATGTGCTAAATATATACACTGCAAAAAACAAAAAAAGAGGAGTAAAAGTAGCCCCCGACTTGTTTTATTTTTTTAAAGTAGCCCTCACCCTAAAAAAGGTTGGTGACCCCTGGTTTAGAGTAAATTATGATGTGGACTCTCATCCCAGAATGTTAAGGAAATCAGTGGGTATATTGAACAGGAAACATTTCAGTCAAGGGGCATCATATGACCAATATAGACAGAAGAGCAACATTTATTTGAACATTTAAGTCAATGATACCATTCCTAGGTGAACTTAACATCCGTATGGAGTCAGATCAGTCTCAATATTAATAAATGCTCACAGAAGGATTCACAACAGTGGCGGCTGGTTGAAAATATTTTTGGTGGGGCTATGGAAATGGTGACAAAACCATACTAGGGCATTTAAAATCAGGAGACTAAATACGAACATTGTGTGTGTGTGTGTGTGTGTGTGTGTGTGTGTGTGTGTGTGTGTGTGTGTGTGTGTGTGTGTGTGTGTGTGTCATACTTGCCAACCCTCCCGATTTTCTCCCGATTTCTGACAAAATCAGATTTACTCACGACTGTTTCCACTCGGACTTTAATACAGCTACACCATTGTTTGGTTTCCATGG
>NC_136909.1:50723302-50809855 GCF_949606895.1 Notothenia rossii
GCGAGGGATGCGTTTCCATGGAAACGGCATATGGTGAGATCTCAGACTTGGCGTAGAGCTGTTGAGGCATGGACCGGTGATATACAAGTGAAGATTGGGGGACGATTGGACGGTGTCGATTGAACTTACAGCCACATCGTGTTTCAAGGCGAGCATTGTGTTGCCATGGCAATGGCATTTGAAGAAGTCTCAAAACTGTCCCGTAGATGTCTTCACGGCTGGACTGTTAGTACACATGTGAAGTTTGAGCACTTTTTGAACATTTTCATAGGAGTTATACAATACATTAGGAGGTTACATTACTCTCTCTCTTCTCTTGATCGCGTCAAGGAAGTTGAGTATCTGAAGTGTAATTTGTGTGTAGTTTCGGGTTATTAATGTGGTCTTTTTGGCAGTTTAACTAAAGGTGTGCGGCTGCTGCCGTGAGGAAATATCAGCCTGAAATTACAATGGGCTTTAATGGAGGGATTTTGAACGTTTTTGTAACTTCATGCCTTCAAGAGGCATTTTGTTTAATTATTTGTTGCTTAATTATTTGTAATTTTTCAAGCTACGAGATGTTTTCCTACGTTTGTCATGATAAATGATGTCTCAGGAATGTAGGGTTTGGGAATTATGGCAGTTTTAAAAAAATATATGAAGGCAAATTTCAAGGTGTTCTTCCCTCTAGCTGTGACATCACGCAGTCTAGTTCAGTGGTTCTCAACTGGTGGGTCGCGATCCAGATGTGCGAGTGAAAAAACATTTTTTTTTGGGGGGGGAAAAAGTCAAACCTTTATTTATTTTCTTTGCTCTTCTCTCTGTGTGGAGCAGCAAGCTGTCAGAACAAAGTGAAAAACAAACAATGGCATAAAATATTATTCATATGTTGTAATACATCTATTTATTTTCTTCTCAGAGTGTACCAGAATGGGTAGTTTATATGTTAGTATTTTAAAAAATCTCCTAGGGGAGAATCCCCCCAGATCCCCTTCTGGGGTTGGGTTTTCAGCATGTGTGCCTTTTTATGTTATACAGTTCAGCTTTGATTCCATCATCTCATTAAACCTTATTTAAAAGCATTCTTTTGTTCTGTGAAGGGATATAAGGGACATATGCACTGTACTTCACTTTAATTAATATTGTATGCTGCAAAGACTATATATTACTGCAGGATTTTTTGTTGAATAGATTTGAGTGGTACAACATTTCGGGTCGCGATCTATTGACTAAGGAAAAAGTGGGTCCCGTGGCCTGACCAGTTGAGAACCACTGGTCTAGTTAATGTTAAAATCTGAAGAAAACCTCTTTAACAAGGTCTGAACAATGTTTAATATCTCTAAAAGTGAGAATCAGATTCAAAAAATGTTTTACACAAATAATGTCAGAAAGATGTGTGATATTTTAAAGTTGGACTGAGGTTTCTGGGTGAAAGTATTAAGGAACAGTTAGCAGTTGAAGTCGCATGAAGATTTGTTGAAGTTGAAGAATTTCTCCATTGACTTCAATGGTTAAAAATGTGATGTATTATGGGAAGTATCTCTGGAATTATGAAAGTTATGAATGAGAAAAGTAATAGCAATCGATTCCCGACCGAACTGAACATTTTGATGTTTGAACGGAGTTTCTGCGATGTTCAAGGCTGGAGGAGAAGCGCGGCAAAATAAGTCGGTGGAATAATAATAAACTTTTCGTCCGTAGAATAACAGTTAGTTGGAATGCTGTTAACATCTGTGTGGAGTCTCAGCTTTAATCGGATATATTGTATGTGCAGTTTCGATAAGTAATAAGGGTAACTTAAGGCGAGACACGGCAGGCAAAAACATCGTTTTTCAAGTACTGGTCAATTTTGAGATTTTGTGCTATTTTGATTCTATAACATGTTTTCTTTCAGTCTTTTGGAAGGAAAACGTACGAAATACACATTTAAGTGTTTATTTTACTATAGCTTGTCTATTTGCGTCTGTAGATTTCTCCTAAATTCAACAAAAGTTAGCATTCTAATGTAACAAAGTACTGACACCGCTGTGTGCACAATGTCATCAGAGATATCATTGGAAAGCTGTGTCTTTCCTGCACAATCTCATCGGAGCCAAATAGGGTCATTTCCTTTGTATCAGCAACCAATCGTGAAAGTACAAAGGGGTCTTAAACCAAGAAACTAAATCTCATTGGCTGGTGTCAATTTAAGACAACGTGATTCGTTCAGATGCGTCACGTGGTGTGCTAAAACACTTCCTGGTTAGCTTTCCGCTAGAAATTGAAATCTCAAAATGGCAAAAAGAACGGCGAAAAAAACATTCACAGAGAAGACGACAACAATTGTCACTTGCACGAAGCAAGGTTATACAAAAAACAAATGACCCCGAACATGAAATACCTTCAAGGAGTGCGTCGAGACACAAGCTGTCATCCAAAGAACAGGAGGGTTTAGCTAGCGCCTCACTGCAATCTTTAAAGGTCGTTTTCTCAAAATGAGTTTTTTCTCCTACTCTGAGTTCGAAATGTCAACTTCAGTAGCACGTAGATACACCAAACCTTCCTATCAATATTATGAAGGCTTTTACTTGTCACCCTTGTGTTTTGTTTTGGTAAAAATGGTTCATATCTTCAGTTAGCTGAGATTCTTCCCGTTAATCTGGTGCTACACATTAATAGTTTCATAAATGTTAAGAAGCCCTGAGACACAGCCTCGAAAAAAAACGGTGGGTGGGGGGTCCACCGTGCTTAAGACAGGAGTGGAACTGACTTTAATTACATTTGAGTTGAGTGTTTCGTCAACTTAATGTGTTGCTTAAAATAATACGTCTGCATACAGTATGTGACAATATAAGTGTTGCACGGCCAGATACGGCTCGAGAAGCTGACTCAGATAAGGAAATATTGTGATATTATATGATCGATGATCTGATTGATGATGTGATATGAATGATAAACTGCGTCTTCTCTGCATACAGCAGTTTAACTGTATTTCCTTTATCCTGTAATATGACTTGATAGATTTAAACTCCGCACACTGAGCTCTGATCTGTCAGCAGGCGGTGCTTTCACTGAGTTGATCTCCGTTTCTACACGGACCACTATTGCGGTAAGCATGTTGTAACTTCCGGTTGTTGTTGTCATCTCCGGGTATCCCGTGTGCCTGTTCTGTTGCTGATAACTTAATCGATCTTTTTAAAACTCTTGATCACGGCAACTGCCTGACGTTGTAATCACACGTTACTACAGCTTAAGCACTAACAACTCTCCTTCTCTTAGCGACTGTAACTCCACAGATGCCTACACTCTTTTCGGGTTTGCTAACGGTAGCTACTTTAGCTTGATAGCTAGCCATGGCTCTTTCCCCACCCTCGGGTGCTATTTCCTGCTCTAACTGTCTCATGTTTGGTTACTTCCCTACCTCCTTTACTGGTACCGATACATGTGTTAAATGTAGTATAGTTGTTAGGTTGGAGGCGGGAATCATAGCCATAGAAGCCCGGCTCCGCATCTTAGAAAATAACTCAGCTACAGTAAAGCCCATGTTAGCCGGTGCGGACCGGCAAAAGGTAGCTCCTCTTAGCCGTCCCCCGGCAACTCCCGAGCAGCAGGGAGACTGGGTGACTGTTCAGAAGGGGCATAACGCGAAACCCCGCAGGTCCCCACCAACCCGTTCACGTATCTAACAGATATTCCCCAATCAGCGAGACACCCGCTGAGAAGCCAACTCTGGTTATTGGTAGCTCTATTATGAGACACGTGAATTTAGAGACCGAAGCATCCACAGTCACATGCATTCCGGGGGCCAGAGCGGGCGACGTTGAGGCGCATCTTAGACTGCTGGCTAAAAATAAACGTAAATACAGTAGGATTGTTATTCACGTCGGTGGTAAATGATGTTCGTTTACGCCAATCAGAATGCACCAAACTTAATGTGGCGTCGGTGTGTAGTTATGCTAAAACATTGTCGGACACCGTAATCTTCTCTGGTCCCCTCCCCAATCTGATCAATGATGACATGTATAGCCGCATGTCATCATTTCAGCGCTGGTTGTCTTGGTGGTGCCCAGCAAACAATGTGGGCTTTGTAAATAATTGGACAGCCTTCTGGGGAAAGCCTGGTCTGATTAAGAGAGATGGCATTCATCCTACTTTGGAAGGTGCAAATCTCATTTCGGCAAACATTTCAGGGCTTTGTGGACTTAATCCATGACAAACTGGAGTTGAGACCAGGAGGCAGAGTCGCAGTCTTACACGCTTCTCTGCGCTCTCTCCTGGGCAGTCATCCATAGGAATCCCGAACCCAATAAAATACCCAATATTAACAGTGTGCGTGTCTGCCCAAGGACAATTTAAGGTAAAACCTAATAGAGGTGTCATACATAATAACCTAATAAAAGTAAATGTAACAACTACTACAGTGCAACAAAACAGGAAGATTAAATGTGGTCTCTTAAACATAAGATCTCTAGCATCTAAAGCAGGGTTCGCCAGACTACGGCCCGCCACGCCCCTTTGACCGGCCTCCACCTCTCTGCACCTCACCATTTGAACTGGCCCAAAGAAGAAAAAAATAAAATAAAATTATAAAATATGTTTTTAAATATTTTATTTTAGTTGTCCAACTTGTTTTGTGAAATAATAACATGACTCTCCAAACGAGGGCGGTAATCGCTGTTCATTCCGTCACCTGAGATTAGAACTCGAGGCCTTCAGTATGTAGTGGCCAGAGCGGCTCTGGTAGTGGCCATGAGCCAAACAGTGGAACTGTCAATCAGATCGCCAGCGCCTCTATCACGCTTTAAAAGCAACGTTATGTAACGTTCTGGTTGACATCTGTTACATTTGCATCTTGTTTTTTTAACACTAAAATATTTTTTTATTAACCATTTATATTTTATATAATTTAATATGTGTGTCTGTATTATTTATATGACGTATGTTTATGACCGAATTTCCGCCACCTTACAAGCTGATCGAAGTCATGCGCAGAAAATATTATGCTACAGTTGAACAGCAGTGTAATGGCGTGCAGTAAAGTGAGGAAAATTGACAGAGAGTGTCGGGTTTTTAAAGAACAATGGACCAAGGATTATTTTTTTGTTCAATGGAAGGACCGTGCCATTTGTATTATATATAAAGAAAATGTGGCCGTGTTTAAAGAATTCAACCTTCGCCGCCATCACGAAACCCGGCACAGAGAGTATGCTAGCTTGAGCGGGCTAGCGAGAGATGATAAGGTTCGGCGTCTGAAAGGCGGACTAGCTGTTCAACAGGATGCCTTCCTTCGTCAATCCCGGGTCAACCTGGCTGCTGTCCGAGCTAGCTACAAAGTAGCTAACCTACTGGCTACCCACGGCAAGCCGTTCACAGACGGAGAATTCAGGAAGGCCATGATGCTGGCTGTGGCCGAGGAGGTGTGTCCCGAGAAGACAGATGCCTTCCGTGGGGTGAGTCTCTCAGCACAAACGATGACGAGACTAATTGAGGAGATGGGGGGAAACGTGTTTGACCAACTGAGAGAGAGAGCCGCAGAATTCAAGTGTTTTGCTTTAGCCATGGATGAAAGTAATGACGTACAGGACACGGCACAACTGTTGATTTTTATTCGTGGAGTCAACACACGTTTTGAAGTGTCACGGTACGTCTACACTACAGGCATCAAAAAATGCTTTCAACGCTTCGCCCATTCACTTGAATGGGGTGACGTAGAAGATTTTTAATCTTCGCCGAACTGCATTGTGGGGAGCATGGCATGGCTTTACAAGCATCACGAGCATCTATCGGCATCAAAAGTTGAACAATGTTCAACTTTTGAGGCTCGATGCTTGGCATCAGCCAATGAAATCCCGTTTATGCAAATCCCGCCAGTGCAAGCGCAGCCAATCAAACCGCGTGCAAGCTGGGAGAGCCAGACCGCAGTTCATTTCCTCATATTCCAAACGAGATATTACGGTAGCAAATCACCCGGTTCTTTACGACCGGAACTATTTACCGGGATACAAACCGGAGGAACCAGGCATGGAGGGAGGTGGCAGAGACAGTGGGTGAAACTGATCGTTTTTTCGCCTGTTTGGAGAGTTTATATCCAGTTTACTTCGTTTTAACATTGCTATTGCTTTGTATGTCGGGGGCGGGAGATTCATATGATTGGTTGCTCGCAAAAAATCGCCAAGCTTCAGACACGCCCAGCTCCAAGATTTTTTCATGCCTGTAGTGTAGACGGGCCGTCAGAGGAGCTGGCATCACTGAGAAGCCTAAAAGGCACAACAACTGGAGAAGACCTTTTTGTCGAAGTGTGCAAAACAATGGGTGAACTTGGTCTGCAATGGGCTAATTTTGCCAGTGTCACTACAGATGGTGCGCCTAGCATGGTCGGATCTACGAGGGGTCTAGTAGGGCGCTTGAACGGTGAGTTCGAGGAACGAGGTCTCGCCCCACCGATTCAAGTCCACTGCCTGATTCACCAGCAAGCACTGTGCTGCAAAGTTTTGAAGTGGGCGTCTGTGATGAAGGTGGTTGTGCACTGTGTCAACTACATCCGGAAAAATGGGCTGAAACACAGGCAGTTCCAGGCCTTTCTCTCCGAGCTGGGGTCTGCTCACCAGGATGTGCTGTACTACACCGAAATCCGGTGGTTAAGTCGAGGCAAAGTATTGCGCCGTGTCTACGACCTGCTGCCCGAAATCAACACCTTCCTCCAGTCTAAAGGTGAAACGGTACGGGAGCTGACCGACCCGGAGTGGAAATGGGACCTCGCGTTTTTAACTAATGTGACTGAACTGTTGAACCACCTCAACCTACAGCTCCAAGGCAAATGGAATCTCATCAGCGACATGTATTCCCACATAAAAGCATTCGAGGTCAAACTGCAGCTCCTTGTGCGACAGGTCCAAAAGCTGGACTTCACACATCTCCCTGCCACCCAAAGCTACTGCGCCGAGAAACCAGCCGCCCCTTTCCCAGTCGCGAAGTGCAAAGATGCCCTGGAGATGCTGCAGCGAGAGTTCAGTGTGCGCTTCCGCGAGCTTCATGTCAACAACAAAGACATAAGTCTGTTCCAGAACCCCTTTGCTGCTGACATTGACGACGCACTTCCCTCTCTTCAGTTTGAACTAGCCGAGCTGCAGAATTGTGATGTCCTTAAAGACGCATTCAAGCCTGACCACCTCCTTGAGTTCTATGCTGAGCTACCAGAGGGCACTTACCCAAACATTAAACAACATGCTCTGAAGATGTGTACCGTTTTTGGCAGCACCTACACCTGCGAGCAGACGTTTTCCCGCATGAAGCAAATAAAAAATCCAACGAGGAACAGACTCTCAGATGAACATTTGCATCAAACTTTGAGACTGGCAACCACTAGGCTACACCCAGACATCGGACTTCTCACCAGCCAGAAGCAAGCACACAGTTCACACTGATATGGTAAATATACTGATTTTAACTATTACAATTGTATATGGCTGTAAACATGAACTATGATTTTTTGATGAAATATGATTAATGTTTTTAATGAATTTTAATGAATAATGCTACACTGTATTTGTAAAATCACATCACAAGGAACAACAGGCAGCATATTTATGTAATTTACTGAATGTGTCCAATGTCATCCCTTTATGCCAGGTTTCCAGGCAGCAAGAGAGGGGACTGCAACTGCTGACCTCAAAGATCACTGCCCATCCATCCTTCCTTCCACCCTGGCTACAAGTACCAATTCAGTTCACCTACTGCACATATTGCTGACTTCCCATTCTGTTACTCTCTTCTAGTTTAACCTGCCGAGGGTTTACTGCTCAGTCTCTCCTCCCAATCTCTTCTCTCAGCATCTGCCTCTCCATCGTTGTCTCTCTCTCTCCCTCTCTCCCTCCCTATCTCTCCTCTCTCTCCTCTCTCTCCTCTTTCTCCTCTTTAAGCACTGCCCCTCATCTCAATCTCCTATTTCAAAGGGATGATAATTGTGCTGTAAAAGTGTTTGGGTGCTCATTGCATTTTCACCTTGAACAAAAAAAATCTCACCTGAATATACAAATAAGAGTTGGTTAGTTGATATATTGTTCACCAAGTTTCTTGTCTTGATGATTTCTCATCTCACTGTAATATAGGCCTACCATTTCTATTGTATCACTCATAAACTGTCAATCACCATGTTTTTCTAACCTTTCCTTGCTATTTTTACATGGTTGTTATTAGAAAATAAAAGGAATACCTGTGGTATTTCAAATTGAAAAACATGTGAAGTACTCACTTCTTTTGCAAATCACTTGTAATGATGAACTATTTTGTGCTAGAAATTATGGCTATAACAGGCAGTGGCCTAGTATACAGCCCACATAATCGATCCCGGCCCCTCATCACAGTCAGGAACGATAATGTGGCCCCCAGAGAAAAAAGTTTGGGGACCCCTGATCTAAAGCAATATTGGTAAATGATTTAATATCAGATTATAATATTGATATATGCTGTCTCACTGAAACTTGGTTGAGACATGAAGAATATGTCAGCATAAATGAGGCCACTCCACCCAGCCATATCAATACTCATATTGCCCGAGGCACGGGCCGAGGAGGTGGAGTTGCAGCAATCTTTGACTCAAGTTTACTTATCAATACTAAACAAAAATGTAAATTATACCTCCTTTGAAAGCCTTGTTTTTAGTCTTACGCATCCGACCTGGAAAACTTTGCAGCCAATCTTATTTGTTACAGTGTACCGTGCACCAGGTCCTTATTCAGAATTCTTATCAGAATTCTCTGAGTTTTTATCAACTTTGGTACTTAAAACAGATAAAGTAATTATCGTAGGTGACTTTAATATTCATGTTGACGATGATAAAAATAGCCTTACTGTTGCATTTAACTCTATATTAGATTCTGTTGGTTTCTGTCAGAGTGTAAATAAACCAACCCACTGCTATAATCACACTCTCGACCTTGTTCTCACTTATGGTATTGAAATTGAGCAACTATTAGTCGAATCGCATAATCCTGCTTTATCCGACCATTTCTTAGTAACTTTTGAAGTACTGTTACTAGACTACAAAGCATTAGTCAAAAGCTCCTGCAGCAGAAACCTATCTGTTAGTGCTATAGCCAAATTTAAGGAAGAGATTCCACCAATACTTAACTCGATAGCATGTCTGAATGTAAGGGAGGAAACTTATACAAAATGTACACCACCCCAAATTGATCATGTTGTTGATAGTGCTACAGATGCGCTGCGAATAAAATTAGAATCTGTTGCTCCTTTGAAAAAGAAGAAAATAAAACATAGATTAGCTCCATGGCATAATGCCGAAACCCGCAAAATAAAGCAAAAGTCGAGACAACTTGAAAGGATATGGCGTTCCACTAAACTTGAAGAATCTCGTTTAATTTGGCATATTACTCTCAATGAATATAAGAAAGCACTGCGTAAAGCGAGAGCAGCCTACTACTCTTCATTAATAGATGAGAATAAGAATAATGCAAGATTTCTTTTCAGCACTGTAGCCAGGCTGACAGAGAGCCACAGCTCGACTGAGCCTTCTATTCCCATAGCACTCAGTATTAATGATTGTATGTGTTTTTTTAACGATAAAATTGTTACTCTTAGAAACAAAATTAATGACCTCTTGCCTTTGACCAGTATAGTGTTATCAACAGCTCCCGGAAACGTAAGTTCTAATATTACACTAGATAGTAAACTAGAATGATTCTCTCTTCTAAACCATCAACGTGTATCTTAGATCCGATTCCAACTAATCTGTTAAAAGAAGTTTTTCCATTAATTAGCACTTCTTTATTAAATATTATGAATATGTCTTTATTATCAGGCTATGTTCCACAATCATTCAAAGTAGCAGTGATAAAACCGCTTCTTAAAAAGCACAACCTCAATCCAGAGGTTTTAGCCAACTATAGACCTATTTCTAATCTTCCGTTCCTCTCAAAGATTCTTGAGAAAGCAGTCGCAAAACAGCTGTGTGATTACTTAAAAAACTATGATTTATTTGAAGATGTTCAGTCTGGCTTTAGAACACAACATAGCACAGAGACAGCTCTGGTTAAAGTCACAAATAACATTCTAATAGCCTCAGACAAGGGACTTGTCTCTATTCTTGTCTTGCTCGATCTTAGTGCTGAATTTGATACTATCGACCATGACATCCTATTGCAAAGACTAGAGCACTTAGTTGGCATACAGGGAACTGCTTTAGGCGGGTTTAGGTCCTATCTATCTGAACGCTCTCAGTTTGTACGTGTCAACGATGAATCTTCCATGCAAACCAAAGTTAGCCATGGAGTGCCACAGGGCTCAGTGCTTGGACCTATTTTGTTCACACTATATATGCTTCCGTTAGGCAATATTATAAGGAATCATTCTGTAAACTTTCATTGTTATGCGGATGATACTCAACTATATTTATCAATCAAGCCTGATGAAATTAATTATCTAAATACAATTCAACACTGCCTCAAGGACTTAAAAACGTGGATGACCTTACATTTTTTGATGTTAAACACGACCAAATCTGAAGTTATTGTACTTGGCCCGAAGAATCTACCAAACAAATTATCTAAAGATATACTAACTATGGATGGCATTAATTTGGCCTCCAGTGAGACTGCAAGGAATCTTGGTGTTATATTTGATCAGGATTTATCCTTTAACACCCACATAAAATCTATTTCAAGGACCGCCTACTTCCATCTACGTAACATTGCAAAAATCAGGCATATCTTGCCTCAAAATGATGCAGAGAAACTAGTCCATGCATTTGTTACTTCAAGGCTGGATTATTGTAACTCCTTATTATCAGGGAGTACAAAGAAGTCAGTCAAGTCTCGTCAGTTGATTCAAAATGCTGCAGCTCGTGTACTAACCAGAGTTAGGAAAAGGGACCACATTACTCCTGTTCTGGCTGCCTTACACTGGCTCCCTATAGAACACAGGATAGAATTTAAAATTCTTCTTCTCGCCTACAAAGCCCTTAATGGGCAGGCGCCATCTTACCTTAAATAATTCATTATACCCTACTGTCCTACTAGGGCATTGCGTTCCAAGAATGCAGGGTTGTTGGTTGTTCCTCGAGTCTCTAAAGGTACAATGGGAGCCAGAGCCTTTTCTTATCAAGCTCCACTTTTGTGGAATCAGCTTCCAGTTTGTGTTCGGGCGGCAGACACCCTATCCGTTTTTAAGAGTGCGCTTAAGACCTTCCTTTTTGATAAAGCTTATAGTTAGGGCTGATTAGGCTTAGTTTGTCGGGGGACATCTTACTTCTTCCTTCTCTCTGTCTATACCTGTGTACTCTCATGTTCCGATTAACCCAGCTTCCCCAAATTTCTTTCTTTTTGGTGTCTATATACGCCGGGATCCGGAGTCATGGATGATCCTGCGGTCCTGTGTCATGGATTGCGAGTCCTGGATCTTGAGTCGTGGCTGTGGTCCTGGATCATAAGTCCTGGATGGATATCCTCGTGGATTCATCTTCCTATTATACACACATGCATTTCCAAACATTTGGACTACCTATGTTGCAAATGTATTATCTTTTCAATTTACACACGGCATCTATTGCACGTCTGTCCGTCCCGGGAGAGGGATCCCTCCTCTGTTGCTCTCCCTGAGGTTTCTCCCATTTTTCCCTTTAAACTGTGGGTTTTCTCTGGAAGTTTTTCCTTGTACGATGTGAGGGTCTAAGGACAGAGGGTGTCGTATTGTCATACTGATATTCTGTACAAACTGTGAAGTCCACTGAGACAAATGTAACATTTGTGATATTGGGCTATATAAATAAACATTGATTGATTGATTGAGTGATTGATATAGACGCCGGAGGCAGGCAGCGTCAGGTAAAAAAAGTAGCCTTCCCAAACCTGAGCCTCACGCGCCGCCTATGCCTAAAACATTTATTTTCCTCTCATATTAACAGTGTGGATCATTGAGACAGCGTGTTGTCCAGAGTCTTATCCCGTTTTCCCACTTCCTCTGAGGGGACAGCACGGAGGGGGGGCATGAAGAAAGACCTGCCAGCTTCATCCACGCTGGCGTTACTGTTATCACTGGCTCAGTGTCATTTCATTTGACCAAATGTCTTTACATATACATTTAATAGATGTTATTATTATCCACCTTTTTGTTTTATGTCCTTTTATTTAAAACATTCTTTGAGACTTCATCTTCTGGTTCAAATTTCAATAAATGTAATTTGTATAATCACTCTTTTGTCTTTATTCTACATGAAAATGTTAGAGATTCCATTCAAATCTGTTGATTATTCAGATCTTCCTCAGGCTAGGAATAGTATGTCAAATTTTGAATGCTAAATGTATATCATTTTCTCAAATGATATAGAATGAGACAACACCGTTTTTATCCATTGTGTATGAATGCTTCTGCTCTTCAGACCAACATAGTGAGATGTGAGCATGTTCCTAATTGTGTTGGTATGCAGCCTAGGTCTGCTCTGTTTCATAAAGCAAATCTGCCACTTTTATATTGTAGAATTTGTTAAATTAAAGCAGTCTTTAATTGTTTGTCCTAAACATAGCAATATATGCTTTTGAAATGTAACATGTCTTTGAAAAAATAACAGTATAGTTTATATTGTGTATCACCTTTAGCTTGAAAATACATAGATGTGTTTTTTTAATCTATAAAATAAATAATAGACAAACAGACACTTTATCAATCCCAAATTGGGAAATTATTTAACAGCAGCAGTGTGTTCAGGTATTAAAATATTTAAAGTTGGAATAAAGTATAAACTACACAACACAAGTCTAATGCACAGCAATCCATAAGAGAAGTCCGATATGTTCATGAAAACTCCCCAGGAGGCACCGACACTAAGGTGGCCGAGTGGACTCCGGAGTTTGCTGCATGAGTTGCACTGTATGATCTGTGGTGTAGTGGGCTGTCACTCAAAAACTGAGTAGCTAATGGGGATGCACCCCTGAAAGTTCCGCCCACCTGGGATGTTTGTGTCAAAATCTCAAACGAAAAATGAGGGAGCGCAAACGAGAAACCTGCAGCGAGAGCAAAAGTCTGATCATTGAGAAAGAAGAAACAAGAACTGCAAACAAAAACTTATTTTAAAACAAAGAAAAAATACTTATACTTTACATGATTACACAAATGATTTGTTTGCAACTTAGTTTTATTTTTTAAATTTATTTTATTTTGCTTGACTTAGTTTTTTTTTCTTTTAAACTCATAGTGTTGCTTTATTCTGAGAAAGTGTTGCTTTATCTTTATGATACAAAACTAATCCCATGTAATACCACAGTATTATCCCGATGCAGACCGTGTGTATGCTATGATGTGTTAGCTTGTGCGAAGTGCTGCATGCTATATGTTAGCTGTGTGCCGCTTATTGTACAGTTTGGCAGCATTAAAAGTAATTTGCAAACATATACACATTCATATTTCAATAATTGTTTACTTTATATTCTGTCTCTTTGACCAAGTTGTAGCACGTTGTGGTCTGATATGGAATAAAACACTAAACCTAAGCTAAACCTTTCAAAATGCCCACTACTTGTAGCACGTTGTGGTCTGATATGGAATAAAACACTAAACCTAAGCTAAACCTTTCAAAATGCCCACTACACTGAGATGATGACAGTTCTGTATGGAGTCAGATTTGGGTCAATATTCTAGCCGCAAAACAAGCTACTCACGAGTGGAAAATGTGCTTTTACACACCAGTGTGCGAAAAAGCACACGTCCCACCGTCCGGGACGTGTTATTTACAATATCGGACAAGTAGATCTTTCAATTGACTTGTCCGTGGACAAGTGACATTTTTCGCCCTCATTTATTGAAAAATTATTGATAAATTAAGTTTACAAAAGGCAGAACTAATTCGCAAATTGTCCGACATTGTTCGTTTAGAAATGTTAGTTTCGGTTCTGCTTGTCGATTCCTAAGGAAATGCATCTCGCCGCTTTCTGTACTGAGACGGGGGCAGGGCGGGGCGGGACGTGTAGCACAGTGGCAGGGTTGGGAAGCAAAACTCGGTTCCGAGTAGGAACAAATAACAATTGTCCGGTATATATATATTAATTAATTTTATATATATTAATTAATTTTATATAAAACAATATATTTTTGAGTGGGCTGTATCTGTCGAAAACTGCTAGCTACTGTCTGCTGTACGCATTTCTTACGAGATGAACTATAAATTAACTATAGTATTACTCTAGTATACTGTAAGAGTTGTATAGTGTCCTATAGAAAGTTTGTAGTGTTCTGTAGTATTTTCACCTGCTATCGTATTACTATAGTTTTTTCTGTAGTGTCATTTTATTAGCTATAGTAGCCCTATAATATTTCAATAGTAATACTATGTAACTAGATCTTTGTAGTATTCCTATATTATTTTAAATAGTATAACTATAGTATAATATATATAGTGTTTCATAGTTGTTTTTTAACACTCGAACCGCTAACGGGTAAATTTTACCCGCAGCTGTTTTTTTATTGTATGTAACTTTTTTTCAATAAAATATTAACGTATCCCAGTCCGTGACTTTTCCTGAAAGTGTGTATGTAACACCCTGTGTTGTTAAAAATTGTCAATATGGAGTCAGATTGAAAAGATCGCCCAAATACCTATTTCCGCCAGCGGGTAATATTTACCTGATAGAAATGCAGCGCTCCTCGCGCTATTGATTTCCCGCGTAAACATAAACATGACGTGTTGCTATAGCAACGCCTTTTGTCTACTGCTGTAGATAGAGAGAGAGATTGAGAGATACATAGATTGAGAGAGAGAGATAGAGAGATAGAGAGATAGAGAGATACAGAGATAGAGAGATAGAGAGATAGAGAGAGAGAGCCAGTTATATTTCCAAAATGGACAAAAGAAAGAGACTCATGAACGTACAGGAGGCCCTAGCCTTGCTAAACCGTCTGAGCGAAGCAGAGTCTGATGGTGGGGAAGTATCAGGACTGATTGATGTGTCCTGGGTTTGTTCTGCCTCTGATGGGTCATCTGACAGCGATCCTGAGCCTCCGCGGAACGTGAGGCCGTCCCATCCTGATCCCCCGCTTGCAGATGGGCCTACTGTACCAGCCCATGCAGAAGGTAGGATGATTCTTGTTTTTTATTTCCTACTTTTCTACAAATCGTAGGCTATAAGATATCAAGGCATATAGATAATGCCTTTTCTTTTTACAAATGATCTTTTCATTGCCTTTCGAGGATGTAATATTATCAAATAAACATTTATGAAATATACTTTAGTCTAAAGTAGTGTTTTCCTCTTTCCTATTTAGTGTGTTCCACTGAGCCGTCACCAGCCCAAGAGATCGGGAAAGATGGCACAGTGTAGGGCTGCAACAAACGACTAATTTGATAATCGATTAATCTATCGATTAATGAAACGATTAATCGATTATTCGGATCGTTAAGGTTTTAACTGTACTACTACTTATATCAATACTGCTTATCGATCCGGTCCTTTTAACGATAGTATTAACGGTTCTTTTGACAACAAATAAGGTAAACTAACTAAACAAATTGTGAACAAAACTAACATTGCTTTTTATTTTAATTAAATGCATAATATTTCACATCAAAAGAAACAACAATGTTTTAACAAATCATATTAAATAATGTGATGACAGAACTGTAAACCGAATAGCTGAAACTTTAACAAAATAACTCAGTTACCTCTAATCATTAACCTATGTTTTTATAACTGAGTTAACTGTGTGTTGCTGCTAGCATACATAACACCTGACGTGGAAACGTTACTCGTGGACAGGGCTACAGAGCTACTAGAAAGACAGTCGAACCCGGTGCATTCCTCCGTCTGAATGTGGTGCACTTTTGCTAAGTGTTTAGACAAATTGCTCGTTTTACCACCTTTATATGATAAACTGTTATTGCACTTTTGGTAACGAGCATTGTCCACATCGAGACGGCTAAAGTTTAACCACACCTCGGAGCGCGTTCTCTCCGCCATCTCCTGCTTGTGTGTGTAAACTGCCCCGCCCCCTCGCAAGCAGGCGGGGGAGAGATCTCTCGTCTGAATTGGGAAGATCGAAAATACATTATAGACGCATTTTGTAGTCATATTGCATATTAGAAACTGAGTTGGCGACACTAAGACTGCGATATAATGTTTATGTAGCAATAATACATATGACATATGTTTTAAATGTCTCCTGTACCGATAAAAAAGAGCGATAACGTTGGAGCTTAACGGGGTGTAGAACACATGTGATGACGTCACCAACGAATCGACGACTGAATTAGTTGCCAACTAATTTGGTAATCGATTTTAATCGATTAAGTCGATTAGTTGTTACACCCCTAGCACAGTGTGGACGGTCATGGAGCCTTGCGGAGGCGCAGGAAGACGGCAGATACAGAACATCCTCACGGAGTCTGCTGGCCCCACACCACACGCACGTCACAACATTACTGACAAACTCACAGCATTTATGTGTCTGTGTGAGAATGTAATGTTGGAGGAAATCCGTGATTGCACAATTGCTGAAGCGCGGAGAGACAGAGCCACCTGGGATGTCTCTATTATGGAGCTGAAGGCCTTTATTGCGCTTCTCTATGTGAGAGGTGCATATTGTGGGAAGAACATTGAGATGGAGAGTTTCTGGTCCGAGCAGTGGGGCAACACGTTCTTCAATGCAACACTGTCGAGGAACAGGTTTCGGGAAATCATGCGCTACCTGCGCTTTGATAAAAAGGAGACCCGCCGGTGTCGGTTGACCACCGACAAGTTTACGCACGTGAGGAAGGTGTGGGATCGTTTTGTCGAAAATTCAATCGCGTCCTACAGGCCAGGGTCCGACATCACTGTGGATGAACAGCTATTCCCGACCAAATCAAGATGTCCATTCACACAGTACATGCCCAACAAGCCGGACAAATTTGGCATCAAGTTTTGGCTGGCAGCTGACGTTGACAGCAAATACATGCTGAATGGCTTCCCTTACATGGGAAAAGATGCCAGCAGGCCAGCAACACAACGGCTAGGAGAGAACGTGTTGCTGAGGATGGTGGAGCCCTTTCTTGGTAAGGGAAGAAATATAACCACAGACAATTTCTTTACCTCCCTCCCTCTCGCCTAAGCGCTTCTCGCCAAAAATACTAGCCTAGTGGGAACCATCAAGCGCAACAAGCGGGAGCTCCCACCCTCTGTGCAAGGGAGATCTGAGCTGTTCAGCACCAAGGTGCTGAAGAGCGACAAAATGGTGCTCTCAGTCTACCAGTGCAAGCCGAAGAGAAACGTGACAATACTCAGCACGCAACACCAGCATGTGGCCATCTCCACAGAAAGAAAGAAAAAGCCAGAGACTGTGGAATATTACAACCACTCAAAAGTGGGGGTTGACGTGCTCGATCAAATGGCTCGCCAATATTCGGTGAAAGGTAGGCTATTATTGTTATTGTTATTATTATTATTATTATTATTTTAGGCCTACAGAAAACACTGCATTGGTCAATCGTTTTTACTAAATCCTATGTTTCTCTCAGGTGGCACGCGTAGATGGCCCGTTGCTGTCTTTTATAATGTGCTGGATCTCGCTGCCATCAATGCCTGGGTGCTGTACAGGAGCTGCATGAGCCAGGAGAACATACCGAGAAGGGACTTCATGCTCCAGCTGGCACACGAGCTGTGCGCTGAGTGGGTGGCATCAAAAGCGCCACCACTTGCGGACCTGCCCTTCAGCGGTGCTGGTGCAGAAGAGCACAGGAGAATGACCTGCATGGTGAAGGCGCACTGCATGCAGAATAAAACGTTCTGCAAATCTGACAAATGTGGGGATGCTGTGTGTGGCAAATGCACAGCCAAGGTGCTCATTGTTTGCAACAATTGTGTTTGAGTGTTTGTGAAGCGTTGTGATCGATGTGTTCGTTCTTATTGTTCTTCTTCTCTGATGTTTTTTGTTATTTGTATACGTTCTGTGTTATCTGCTGTTCAATTATATAACAAATACATTATTATATTAATTTATATTATTGTCATGTTGTTTTTTTATGAGTAGAAGGCGATCAGACGATATGAAGCATTTTTACCTTTACGAAACACAAGCCTAACATCAAGCGTTTATTAGCGAGAGTGGGTAATATTTCTACCATAGAATATCACCAGCGGGTTCACTGCTGATGGATTTAATGTCATAGAACAAAACATGATCAGTCTCTTAAATTTGTCTCAACCACAAACCTGATTTCCAGCTATTTTCCAAAATCCTATGGAGAAATTCTGTTGACTCTGAGACGAGGGAACCGGTAGTGGTAAAATGCTGACTCACTTCCGGGTTTTAGGACTCGTTCCTGCACCACTCTATCAATCCTAAAAAAAAAAAAATTGTTTAAATCTTTAAAAACATTGAAGAAATTATTATTTATTTTTTTATAAATGGGACTCAATAGATTACATTACATTACATGTTAGACGCTTTTATCCAAAGCAACTTACATACTCAATACTGTGTGCAATCCCCACAGGAGCAACTTGGGGTGAAGTGTCTCAGGGACACAACGACATGCTGACTGCAGTGGGGTTTGAACCTCCCCTGATCCCAACACCAACGCACAAGTCCACTGCGCCACACACCTCCAATAGATAATTAAATCATTTAAATTATAAGTTAGAACCGTATGCCACGTAAAAATAAAGTTGTTTCCTCTTGAAATTAGTAAAAATAGCACACGGGTGTATCCTGGTTGAAATCCTGAGTCACTGTACTTGAGTACATCACTCATATCCTATGTCCCTTCAGAGATGAAAACTAACTCTGCAGTTATCACTGAAGATACAAAATAAACACTAAAACAAAAACTAATTCCTTCTTATGAAAAATAGAATTTCTGAACTTCCTATATGACTTTTATTTATTTTTTTATTTAACCTTTGTAATTAAAATAATCCAAAAGTAATCACTTAAAGGGTAGGTAATTTTGGAGAATCGAGCTCGAGTGTGCTAGAATTTGAAAATACACAGCCGGAAAAAATCTGCCACTTCCTTACAGAGCCCCTCCTCCAACACACACAAACAAGATAAGTTTGTGCACAGATGGAAGGCTGACAGGCAGGCAGGCCACGTACGTATCCCACCTTTAATCAAAAAATAAAAACACACAATTTTTGCTCCACACATATCACAACCCGGAACATAATTTCCACGAAGTTAAAGAAGACATTCTTCCAAACATGTGAAAGAATCCCTCTGAAGCGAGGTGTTACAGTGCGTTGTGAGGAGCGGGTCTGAGCACAGCTTCCTGAACAAACTATTCATTACATCTGCCTGCCCAGTCTCAACATGTTCCAACACACTCTGCCTCCAGCTACACATTCCCCCTATAATGGCATCAAACAACTGCCAGCCACACACACACACTAGCCTAACAATACCTTAGTTATAAGGACATCTCTCACACACACACACACACACACACACACACACACACACACACACACACACACACACACACACACACACACACACACACACACACACACACACACACACACACACACACACACACACACACACACACACACACACACACACACACACACACACACACACACACACACACACACACACACACACACACACACACACACACACACACACACACACACAGTTTGTCAGGACTTTTTCCTCATACCAGTTCAAACACTGACTTATGGGGACCCACCTTTCCCTTTGCCGTAGAGAGACAGCAGAGTGCTTGAACTTATCATAAAAAAATTCAGCTACATTTCTGGCTATTTAGAATTCAGTTTTGGTAAAAGAGTGTAGAGATCTGTAGACCTGAAATTCCACAGGACTGTCAGGACGGGGGCGGGACTGGGCGTTTCCTGACACAATTATGACTTATGAGATTAGCTGGACATTACCCATACACACAGCAAGTCCCTGAGTTATGAAGACCACAATGGTATATCTGGACAATATACACACACACATAATTGTAGAAAACCTGTACTCATGAGGACAATAATGGTTTCACTGGACATTATCCTCAAACATGTGTTGCGCAATATTTTGTTACTGAAAAAGTAGCCCAATACTTCTGTTTATTTTAAATGTTGAACAGAAAAAAGTATTTAACTTAGGAGAGCAATGGTACAAAGAGCAGACCACTTTCTCATGTTCACAGACCTCAGTGTTCAGAGACCTGAACATCAAGATATGCAGCTTTTTTCTTGTTGCTTTGATGACAAACACCTGTTTTTAATAACCATATGCAGGGATTTTGCGACGGACAATACAAGTATTTCTGACAATCTCTTTACTAGTCGGCTGTCATTGAAAAGTGACAGAGGATTTAATTCTGACAGAGACCTTGACATATGATAGAACCTGCACAGCCCCTAAAATGATCATAGAAGGAAGTGAAATATTGAGAAATGTTGTCTTTTTAGTGGACAAGTCAATATTAAGTTGATTGAGTTGCAGAAGCAAAATGCTAACGTTATGCTATAAACTAACTAAAGCAGGGTCGCTGCTTCCACGTCTCGCCAACTTATGATCCATATTAAAACATACAGATTCTAAATGGTACGAGTTGAAGCGTTTGTTTGAACAGTTTTCCGGAAGCAGGTACTTGCTTTCAAGCAGAACAGGGCTAACTAACTTAGAGGAGTGTTTACGTGTTCGTTGTAATGACGTACAACGTCCTCCACGACTTCTGTAGTCCTATTCAGCCACTTGGTAACAACCATCGTTTTTCAAACACGTCAACTCTTCAGAAATCACCAGTGGGGTTACTGCTGATGGATTTAATGTCGTAGAACAAAACGTGATCCGTCTCTTAAATGTGTGTCAACCACAGACCTTATTTCAGATATTTTCCTAATTCCTATAGAGAAATCCCAATGGCTCTGAGACGAGGGAACAAGAAGTAGTGAAATGCTGACTCACTTCCTGGTTTTAGGACTCATTCCTGCACCACTATTTGGAGTTCACCTATGCACACACACAAACACAGAGGTCATTGTTATGATGAGCTCAAAAGGGATAATGGTTATAATTCTTAAACAAACATAAATTATGAGGAAATCTAGTATAACTGGGCATTTTATACAGACACACACTAGCCTAACAATACCTTAGTTATAAGGACATCTGGTATAACTGGACATTTTATACACACACACTAGCCTAACAATACCTTAGTTATAAGGACATCTGGTATAACTGGACATCACACACACACACACACACACACACACACACACACACACACACACACACACACACACACACACACACACACACACACACACACACACACACACACACACACACACACACACACACACACACACACACACACACACACACACACACACACACACACACACACACACACACACACACACACACACACACACACACACACCTTTACTGTCGATCAGTCATATTGAGTGACCTACTGCCGCTACACCTAAAATAAGGCCATCACATACTTAGTGGACTCCACCCAGAGAGAAATCTGTGAGTGATTTGAAAAAATTGAAAGATACTGTTCTCAAATGTTCTTAATCATTGTTTTTCCTACAGATGAAGGTGGAAAGTAGGATCTATTTCAAGCGTACTAAACATACTGCAACACATAATGTGTATTCTCAATAGGGTTGCAAAGGGGCAGTACATTTCCATGGGAAGTTAAGCTGGGGAATTTTGGGAAAATATTCCATATTGGAAACTTTCCATGGGAACTAACTGGGAATTTAGGTTAATGTAATCAAATTGTATCGTATCAAAGCATAAATATAAACATTTTGTTTTGTCATAAGAAAACATCCATGCAAAATAATACGATTAAAAAATATTTCAACAGATTTATTTGTAAGTAGAACAGAACAAGTTTTAATTATTTTATTGAACAATCATTTGTTTCATTGAAGAACAAAAACATCAATGTTGAGTTAAATATTACACTGCTGATGTGATGGAGGAATGCACAGTTCCTGTAGGGGGTGTGGTCTCAATAGCCATGCAGCAAGCAGTGTGCTATGTGCATGTGATTGAGGAATGACATCGACATTCAAGTGTACTTGAATGGCATCTGTTTGTTTTAGTCAAAATTGTGCTAAAATATACTTTCCCCAACTATATTTAAGTTCGCTATGAAGAGCCAACCTTCAATTTAGAAATTCCCAGTTTATTCCCTTAAATTCCAGTTAAAGGTGGGGTAGGTAAGTTTGAGAAACCAGCTCGAGATATACTTTGTTATATTCCATGGAATGCTCTTAACATCCCAATAGCAATGAATATCTGAAGTGCTTTGACAAAAAATCCATACAAAAATGTCGTCTGTGGAAGCCGTAGTACTGTAAAAAGCACGACCAATCATCTGAGCCGGCCCGGCTAAAGTAACTGGATGGCCTACCTGCCTGTCAGCCTTCCATCTGTGCACAAACTTATCTCATGCCCTCATTGGTTATGTGCACGTTCGTGTGTGTGTGTGTATGAGGAGGGGCTCTGTAAGGAAGTGGCAGATTTCTAGAAGATTTCTTCCGGCTGTGTATTTTCAAATTCTAGCGCACTCGAGCTGGTTTCTCCAGAATTACCTACCCCACCTTTAATTCCCATGGAAAGTTTCCATCTTTGAAAATTCCCGGAATTTTGCAACCTTAATTCTCAACAATGAAAGTCTCTGAGAAAAATGAAGGCTGTTCTCCAAAATGAACAGAGTTGACTAAACACCTGGTTTACCAGAAACATAACATTACAAGCTTTACGGAGGTTGATTATCTGGAGGCCTGCTGTATTGGGCTTCAGATCATTGGCTGTTGGCCCGGTAAGAAACTTGATTTTGGAGGGCCAGAAAAAAGGTGAAAAAGTAGTCCTGAGCCGGAACTACCCCTAGTGGAAAAGCAAAAAAAAAACGGGCCGGGTTTGGCACGGCACGCTTAAACCGTGCTGCAGTGGAAATGCGCCATAATATGCTCTCAGGGCAGACGGGGGCCGGGGCCTACAGATCACCACTAATTGGCTCTCTGCTGGAGAACAGAAACGAAGACGTCAGCCGTCAGAGAGCGGAATGTCACAGAGGGGAAATCAGCTTTTTATAGTCATCTCATTCTCAACATGCCACTTCCCAACCTCACGCCTTCAGATTCAACAAGGCTTCCAATTATTAGGATGAAAAACTGTGATTCATAATACAAGCACTAAAAAAATGTGTCACAGTATAGCATAGTCAAACTGTTTGACGAGTGGAAGTCTTTGTTATTTTATGTGAGTTACGCCTAAGGTTCAAGGACAATTTTATCTGAACATGGATTGAAGTCTGCCAACAACACTGTAGGGCTGTACCCGAATATCCGAATATTCGTTCGTTTGAGTACTATTCGGTTTTCAATTTCGTTATTCGGATATTCGTTTTTTTTGGCAGTGCGCTGCACTGCGGCTGCCAAATTGAATTTATTGAAATATCCAATATCAACGTAAGACCTTGTGCCTCTTCGGGGGGTGATAACACTTAACTTTATCGTTTACTTTCTCCGTCTATTATATGTAGATATGACTTTTCTCCGTTAATCTCCGCCACGTTGTTTCCATAGCAACAACAACTTCCTGTCAACAGCGCTAAAATAGGAAGCCAAGCCAAATTACACAACTGCAACGAAAGTAACAAATAGAATGCAATATCCTTTTCGATTTCAAAGAACACAAATTGGGTTGTATACATTAACAAATAACTAGAAAACAACAATACTGTAGAATAACAAAATGAATGCCGTGAATAGAACCGAAATACAAGTTTTGAAGCGGTTTGCTGCTGATTACTACGCAACCCCCCCGCGGGACAAATATCCGAATATTCGCTGCTGTTTACTACCAAATATCCGGAGCACGAAAAATGGTATTCGGGACAGCCCTACAACACTGGCCCATTGAAAATACTTTGGTAAAGATCAAGAAATCTCAACAACTACACATGGCCACAAATAAATTGAATAGTAATTCCCAATGTGTTGGTTAAAAAGGAAATCTTTCCTAGTAAAAATAAATAAAAATAAAATAGTACTACCATCATATTCAATTTCAATAGAGGTTTATATAAACTTTGGAAGGTTTTCATGGTGATACAATTGTACATTATTTTTGGAGATGGCCAGGTAAATTGTCTGACTTCGCTAACTAACTGAATGGAACAAAAGCTCAAAGAAAACGGTTTTATAGACACATTCAGAAATGTCTGGTTCACGCAGACATCTGCTTGCCATGTCAGAGGGTCAAGGCTGAAATAGTAGGGGTATAGTCTACGTTCTGAACAATGTCTGTTATTTCTGTCCTTTTTGTACAGACGAGGTGCGAATGACATGGTTTACTGAATACACACAGTGATTCACTCATCACACAGCTGTCACAGGTTAATGTACAATTGTCGCTGTAAGTCTGCTGTTTTGTTCCATAGTCATCCTCCAAACAGTGGTGAATGATATGACATCATAACAAAATCAACGTACCCATAGGCCTGTCGCGATAATCGATAAATTGACTTATCGTACGATAAATAAAAATGGACTCGATAACTTTTCTGAGCTCGATAAATTGCCGTTTACATAAAGATGTGACCAGCAATTTAGCCTGGAGCGCTGTGGCTGCCAGGCGCGCTGTGAGGGGCGGGGCTGACACACAGCCAGGTCAGGACACTCCGCGTGCACGTGCAGCAGCGTAGCAGCCAAATTAATAATATAGCGACAAGCGGGAGACAACGTGTGACTTACTCGCGGGGAATTTAAAGTGAAATGGAATTGGTTACAAAACCTGACTACACATCTCGATTCTCCGGTGTCGCAGTATTTTGGATTCAAACCAAATCAACGAGGCGAACCTACGGACTTGAATGAGCCGGGCGGTGTGTCACATTGGTTTAAAAAAGGTAGCGACAAAAGCAGGCAATACCACGCATTTTAAACCACCTAAAACACAACCACCCCATTCCGTTTTTCCAGCTGGGAGCAAACACGGCAGCTGGAGATGGAGAGCCCCGCCCGACAATGCAAACATGTTGGTGTTCCTTGCTCGAAAACTTAGAAAAACAGATTTGGATATGGCCTGCTGAGGCATCTGGGTCTTTGACAGTGGACTGTACACTTGACTGTTGTTTTAAGGAGTTTTTTTTGCTTGTGAGATAATGTGTGCTCATATTTATTTATTTATAAAGCTCTCTCTCTCTCATATATATATATATATATATATATATATATGAGAGAGAGAGCTCTGTTTTCCAGCCTGACTATTTAATTTATTGTTTCGGTTGTGTGTGATTTAATTAATTTTTTATAATTTAATTAATTTGTTTTATTTATGAATTTATATATTTTAATATTATTTCACATTTCATTTGCAATGTTGAATGTTCAATAAAAAGTTATCTTTGAAAGGATGTACTATAATTATTATTATATATTATCATTATGTCTAAAATGGTCTTAAAAAGGTGCCGACAACATTATCGTTTATCGCAATAATTTCCAGAAAAATGTATCGTCCAACACAATTAATTATCGTGACAGGCCTACGTACCCATCAGATTCAGTCCTTTGCTCCTGTCCACCACAGCCCTAGATTTAAGACTTCGAAGGACTTCATATCAACAAATTAACTTTCCTTCAATAAAAGAGAAGCCACTTCACTAAAGCCGGGAGCATCTGACCTGAATTCAATGCTGGCTGTGAAGGATAAAGACAAACTGTCCTCCTGGCAGGCTCAGCCCAGGTTGGACCACAGCATGAACCGGATCCACAGCCTGTTCAGTGAAGTTAAGAAACAGCAACCATGTAGAGAAATTGATGTTATCATGACTGAACACAAACGTTCTAGAAAACAGTGCAACAATTAAAAATATCATTACAAGCACGTGACACTTGATAAAAGGTTAGGTAAACATGACAGAACCTGGCCAAGCACACAGAGTCCACTTCAGAATGTGACCTTCTCATGCGGGTTCTAAATTCAGGAGTGGGTTTTGAGGTTTCTCACTCAAACATGACACTACTCACTGCTGTTCATTAAGAGTGATAAGCACTGAGGGGGAACAGAGTGAGGCTGTTATTGCACCGGTAATTATTCCTCACTACACATCAACAGAGAGATGTGAAGTGCAGATTAGAGCTAAATTACAGAATGTATGATCCGGATCGACAGGCAGGGCTCGTGTAAACAGTGTTGCTGATCATCTGAAAGCCAAAACATCAGATTTACACCGATGACAACATGGTGCTCCACAACAAATAAAACACAGTTATTGACAACACAACATAATATATGTTACACCTCTGTGTCAGCAGACAGTGTTGTTAAATGAAGAACTGAAAGGCAGCGGGAAATAAATAAGGAGAAGTTCCTCTCCACAGCTCGTCGAGCTAGAAACTAGCTTAGCTTTGCAAAGCAACAGTGTCACCAGACTGTCGCTAATGCTAGCACAACTATCGACAGCTTTCAGTCTAACCTACTTTAATGAACCAACCAGTGACCTGGGCCTTCGTCGTCTTCTATCCCCTCTGTGGTGGTAGTGTGTTGCCCAGTCGACAAGATAGTACAAACCCTCTCCCGTAAACACTGGATAACTGGGACCTGTAATAACAGCTAGCTGCAGAGACTACGACAGCTATCTTCTCATTCCGCAGATATACAGTGTCAGAAATACGAAACCTGTCAGTGGTTTCGGACTCACCGGTATTCTTTCTCAACAGACATCAATCCGAATAAAGGAACGAGGGATAGCGAGCTTCAATGTTTAGAGTTAAAAGTGAACTTCTGCACATCGCTGCTCAGTACGCCATCTTGGATCTGCTGGATACTTGGACTCAACCAAATGTGGCATACAGCAGGGGGAGGATTCCAAATACAACCCCCCAAAGTGATGTATTTAAGTTTGTTTTAACATACCAAGATCAGAAGAAAGACATGGTCCTCATCCGGGAGAGGTTGGAGGATTTTCAGTGGTAACGTTGACATCCTTCTTCTCTTACCGCATATTACTGATGGATAACCCCTGGACCCACAGTGTCCACAGTGCAGTGTTCCTTCCCAACGTACAGATGTGCTCAGTGTGTGATGTGTCCCTGAACATGTGAACCTGCCTCTGTTCAGAGCTTTCTGTGAGAGCAGAACATGTCTAAATGCATCAAATAAATGTTCAAAATCAATGTTTGAATTTAATATACATAGGTACATAATTGTTTCGGTACCACTTTACAATAAGACTACCCTTATAAAGGATTCATAAAAGTTTATAATTAGGGTGAGTTGCCCTAATGTGGGACACGCCATAATGTGGGACACCTAAGCTCAAATGGGTGTAGGTCTTCCGCAAACAAATGAGAGTCAATTAAACTACGGGATAACACAAGCTGTGATGTCATGCGATCAAAACCACATGACTTCTCAAATGTCCAATCACAAATGAGGGTGGAAAAACCTTCAAACAGGAAGTACCCTGTGTGAAGACCACCGAAAGGTCAATCACATATTGTTTTTACAAATGTAATGTTACGGTTTTAAATTTCATATAAATAAAACAATCTTGCAAGTTTTTATCATGATGTGTTTATGATATGTTTGTTCATCAGAACATATTATAATATGGTGTAAATATACTCTATATTTTTTATTTCAATCAAATGTTCCATCGTCCCACTTTAGGAAACATGTTTCGCAAAGTGGGACAGTATGATTTGCCTAATGTGGGACAGTTCTAAAAGGGGCATGGATTGTGCAAGAGCAATGTTTATTTACAGGGCTTTAGTCTTCTAATGCATTATTTTAGATATTTAAGGTGAATGGCAAATTATATTAAATAATTGGGGGTGGCTGCATCTCTGTTAAAAGGATATGACAAAGTCAGGGATAATGTTAGTGATAAATGTCTGAGTTTAAAAGATGGCAATTAATTTAAGCCCAAATATTCATAGTAATTTAATAAATCTTTCCAACACACATTGTAAAAAATAGCCTAAGTTAAGAAATCATTCCAATATGTGCGATAGGTCAGTACATTTTTTTTAAAAACACAGTTTAAAAGGGGAGTGATTAGTCGAATATGCATAAATAAAAAGAAAGAATGCAGGTAAGATAAAGAGAGGAGTTGATCAAATATTATTGCTTGTGAGCATAGTCTAATGTTTTTTTTGATTATTGAAATACAGTTCTGTTTCATATGAGTGTTGAGAGCTGTGTCCATGCATCTCTTTTGCCCTCAAAGTGCACCAGATTGATGCATTTAACTTCAATTTAAAGAAAAACATCTTATGTTGTAACAACAATAACTTTATAAATAGTAACATAGCTGAACATGGTATTGCACATTTAGCTTTGAGTGTTATTGACCTGAGATGTTTTTATTACATGAATTAAGCCGGTGACTGAGGCTTTTTAACATACACTTTTCAGTGTCCCACATTTTGCACAGAACTGTCCCACATTAGAAAATGCAGATTGTCTGAGACAACTTGGCACTAAGAGTACTGATATGTCTACCCTTTCTTTTATGAGTGTACTATCTGCATTTTCTCTTTTGATTTGATTAGGACACTTCCTGGGGATTTCAGAATGGTACTGGATTTTGATTTATTGTATTGGCTTCATATGACAATTCATTCCCGAAGTCTGAAACACAAAAAATGTCCCACATTAGGGCAATTCACCCTAGGTTATGAATTAGGTTGTAAACACTTTTTTTTTTTAAATCATTAACAACCATTTATAAACCATTTCTAACATAGTTTTCAAACATCAACACAGGCTCACTATTTGGCAAGATGACTAAGCCTTATATTGGCTACTTAGCGAGAATCAACTCAGTGAACAACAGATACCAAGGATACTGACTGATGAAGAAGACGAAGTAAGCTAAGTAGCCAATATAAGGTTTAGCAGTAAAGATACATGTGGGCTCACTATTTGGCAAGCAACCGGTCACAGTTGCCCTGTTTATTTCATGTCTTATAAAAGCGTCTTAATGATTTATAAAGTGTTCACAACCTAATTAATAAATTAATTACAAACTTTTATAAGGGTAGTCTTATTGTAAAGTGGTTCCATTGTTTCTTAGTCAATATTAGAAAATAGATTGTGTTCAACAATTGTAATTTATGTATATTTTCTAGAAATCAGTTGGTTTGATTGAATACATTTTAAGATTTTCAAATATATTTATATTTATAATAAAGAATACAAGGAATTCCCAATGACTATTTTCAAAGTGAATTTGCTTCAAAGCGTTGCAGGACTGTGTGTGTCCCACTGACCTGAGGGTGCTGAAGGCTTCTTGGTTGATGGTTTGTACTTGAGGACTGACTGAGGAAAGATGTAGCCTACTGTCCCTCTACATCAGGGACGTGTTATCTTCTGGTGATCCCGAGTTTTCAGCGTTCCACTTCTAACCTTATATATACAGTCTATGGTTCTACCTGACACATTCTCAATTTTGCTCTCTCTCTCTCTCTCTCTCTCTCTCTCTCTCTCTCTCTCTCTCTCTCTCTCTCTCTCTCTCTCTCTCTCTCTCTCTCTCTCTCTATTCAATTCAATGGGGCTTTATTGGCATGAAAGTTCAATTAAACAATGTTGCCAAAGCATCACAATACAAAATAATTAACAACATTAACATACATTTCAAATGTTTACATATTATTGATGATATATATATACAGTGATACAATTACATTTCAACACGTGTGTGTGTGTGTGTGTGTGTGTGTGTGTGTGTGTGTGTGTGTGTGTGTGTGTGTGTGTGTGTGTGTGTGTGTGTGTGTGTGTGTGTGTGTGTGTGTGTGTGTCTCATGCACTGTCCCTCAGGTTGTGGCATGTGTATACATATTGGGCAGCAAGGTGTGCCTTGTCTCCTTCTCCTAGGTAGTAAATAGTTGTCTTTACATTGTGTTATAATGCATTTGACTGTGATTGGTGTTTGGAGAGCAGTTATGTTGAGAGACTGGTCAGAGTGGCTCTGAGAGGGGGCAGCTAGCCTCAGCACCAGCTGACATAGGGGACTCTTCTCTGGGGTTAGCTCTTGGCTTTGGAGGGCTTTGGAGTGGAGGGTGTCTCGGGGGCTGGACCTAAGGTGGTTAAAGAATGTCAGTGCTCTCTTTTGAGTGTTAATGATCAGTGGGTATCTGCCTAATTCTGCTCTACATACATTTGTTGGTGTTTTTCTCTGAACGCGTAAAATGTATCTGCAGAATTCTGCATGTAAAGACTCTGTTGGATGTTTGTCCCAGCGGGTATAGCTCTGGTGACTGAGTGGACCCCATACTTCACTACCGTACAGCGCAATGGGCTGGATCACACTATCAAAGATTTTGAGCCAGATTTTAATTGGAATTTGGACATTATAAAATGTTCTCTTAATTGCATTTAGAGCTCTTCTGGCTTTTTCTTTGAGTGCATTCACTGCCATGTTGAAACTTCCTGATGCTGTTATGGTTAAACCGAGGTAGGTGTAACTCATACTATGTTCGATGATATGATTATTTATGGTAAACCGGTATTTGTTCTCCTGACATCTGGGGCGTTTATGGAAAACCATGACATTAGTTTTCTTCATATTGACTGCCAGGGCCCAGTTCTTACAGTACTGGTCTACTATGTCCAGCTGTTGTTGTAGTCCTTGTTCAGTAGGAGACAGCAGAACAAGGTCATCAGCATAAAGCAGACACTTCACCTCTCTCTCTAGGAGGGAGAGGCCAGGATCAGCACAGTGATCCAACTGAACAGCAAGTTCATTTATACATATATTAAATAAAGTGGGAATTAAATTGCAACCCTGACGAACACCTCTTCTCTGGGTGAAGAATTCAGTTTGTTTGTCTCCAATTTTAACAGCACACTTATTCCCTAAATACATTGATTTAACCAGATCGTACATTTTGCTCTCTCTCTCTCTCTCTCTCTCTCTCTCTCTCTCTCTCTCTCTCTCTCTCTCTCTCTCTCTCTCTCTCTCTCTCTCTCTCTCTCTCCATTAACTGAGGCTGGGTCCTCTCCCCTGACCCTGTGCAAACTCTAAAATGTTGATGACATAAATGCGTACAGCTCCACCATCCTCTCCTTAGTCCTTAGTGTCATATAGACCGTTCGGCCACACGAGGACGACCGAATATGACAGTAAACAACTGCGGAAACGATAACGGGTCCCAAGGTGGATAGAACGGCATACGCAACGCTCTGGAGGGTCCAACGGCTCCGTGTGTACGCCTTATACGATCATTTTCTGATGATGACGCAATAGCCCCGCTTCTCCCCACCTCAAAGTAAACTGCACACTGAATTCAGATTATTTATCTTTCTCTCGATATGGACATAAACGCGAGTGAAGTCTAATCTGACAGGACGGAGACGCAGCTCTGCTCACCTGCAGCTCCTCCCGCTGTGATGCATCGGTGAACGGAGCAAAACACACACTTCAAGTCAGATTATCACCCTTAGCTATTTTAATTACCTCTCAATCTACCTAAACTAGTTATAAATATGTTTATTTTACTGTCGGCCTGGTCACTCATTACTGGATCAGCTGCTGCATGAGACAGACACTGACGCTGTCCGAATCCGAGAGGGAGGAAAAAGAGAGGCTCCATTTATTTTATTATTATATTATATAGATTTATTATTAATTTGTTTTAAAGCTCAATAAATAACAACGAAGACCTTTGACTGGCACTTTCATAATTTTGTCCGGAAGATTTAAACTTTAATAGAGAGGCGAAGTCACTCCCTCTCCGGGGGAGCTCATGGGACCCCGGAAGCGGAAAATTATACATTGAATTCAATGGAGAGAGAAAACGTATCTTTTGATCCCGTTTGAATTGTGCCACGAACTACACATATGATGTTTGTCAATTTAAAAGAACATTTTGCAAGTCAAAAAAATTAAAATGTGTCGTAAAACTGTGAAGTAACACATTTTTTTGTGTTAAGCCGCTCAGTGAACTACATGTCTCTGGTCCCGCACAATACGCGTCACCAACACAAAGATGGCCGTCACGTTGGCATATTTCACCTCATTCTTTCAGAATGAGAATAAAAGTATAAAACGAGGTGAAAATCACTATAAGTCTGGGCATGTTGAGAGCTGTACATACACGAAAGGGGAGTTAGTCGGTTCTGTAAGAGCCAGCATGCGGGACCGGCTTTACAAGGTTTCGGTGAGTAACATAAGTGCAATGTTTAACGTTAATGTCAGTCAATAAGGAGGAGAATGAAAAAGAAGATGATGAACCACAGACCCGGCATATAATGACTGCAGTGTGCAGGGCTGTGTTAATTTATGTTACTGTTATCAATAGCATTAGTTGACTGAGAAAACCGTCAAGAAAAAAAGTTTAGCGATGTTACGAGTCGACTAATATAATATGCCCACGGCTGTGATTGACAACCTGGACAGCCAGTCAGAAGCTAGAGTGCCAACCTAGAGAGCCAATCAGAACCTAGAACGGGTGTACTGTATACGGGTGTGTATGCTATGGATAACATTAGTGTTCACAAGAACAAGGTACACTCCCGTGTTTTGTTTTAGTTGCTCTTCAGATTGAAGCGGCCAGTTTTATATCGACTATATGTGTGATCTCCTTTTTACATCTCGTTGTGTCATTTGAGTTTATTTGCTGTGTGTAGATTCAAGGATTTTGGTTATCTTGTCAATTTGTTTGGTTATCTAGGCACAGCTGTGTGTGACTCCCTCTGGTATACTGGTATGTGTTTTCCTAATGTAGAGAGCATTGATTAATTCATAAACTACACACTGAGTCTAGATCCTGACCAAATCCTTTTTTTTTGATCAAATGTTTTTCAAAAATGTAATACACATTTAAAAAAATACAATGTACAATCACAACTAATACAACACAAATTACAAAAAATACAGAAAAAACAAACAATAACATCAATCAGACAAGAGGACAAAACTATGGAAAAATAAACCCTCCCACCCCCAGATCCGGACCATCCTTGTATTGCTCATTCAATCTATTATAGCATGTTAACAAACATGGTACTTACTTTATTTGTACAGATCTACATGGGAGAGGATGGCGCGATGCAGAGCGCTGTCTGTGGTTGTGCACGGGGGATGTACAAATGCAGCCACGCTGCAGGATTGCCATGTGGCAGATCAGCTCCACAGAAGTTGAGTGCCAGTGGAGGAAGCCTGGCACTTCAAAAGTAGTCCAGCCGGTGTCTCAACTCTACCAACAACAAGAGGAGACCTACAACCCACTGGCCAGAGACATCGCCACTGAGGAAGTAGACTGGTTCAGGTCTGCACTGAGGGGCGCAGCGTGGCATGGCATGGCTTTTGTCACCTGAGCCAGAGCTGCAGCCTCAACATCAGGCCATTTTCAAAGTGCCGGAGCTGGTGAAGGAGCATGGGGGTCGGAGGCTTGAGGCAATTCTTGCCTCAATGCGACTGAGCAGAGACCAGCAAGCTGCCATCCAGACAGCCACCGTAGGACAGCGGACAAATCCTCAGTGGCAGTTACACAGGCAGGGCAGGTTGACAGCCAGCAATTTTGGTACTGTGCTGAGGTCGGGACTTTCATCCACTCCATGAAGAGGGTGCTTGGGGGGTACAATTTAGACGGAGTCATGGCTGTCAACTGGGGAGTTGTAAACGAGGTGTATTTGGCCAGTGTGTTTGGCCTTTTAAGTGTGACACATATGTAGTGATAAATGCTTCAATTGACCACTGTTCCTAAATAAAAAAAGTTTTCTGCATCGTCAGTCATTTTTTCCAAATAATTACCAATATTTCACAAATTCTTCATGTAAACTTAAGAGCACAGCTGTATGTTGAGTGTCAGCTTTGCTTGGTTCATCTTACTGGGGGCAGCTACATGGATGTTGGTGCAGTCCACAATCATTTTGCAGTTGAAGGCAGAATGAATTTATTATTGACTCAGAATGAAGCACAACTTCATGTCATACAATACATTGACTTTATTTGTAATTGTGTAAAAAAATAAAGCATTGATTAGCAAGCAGGACCTGCAGGAACAGAGAACGGTGATGGATGGAGCTGGGAAGAGAGAAGAATAAAGAAAACAGATCAACTTTATTATCGGATATTAAAAATTCAATTTCAAAACAAGTTGCCGCTCCTACAGTTTTCTAGTATGTAAAGATGATTTCACATGACCTATGCAAAATATCACACTCAATACATGTGTGTCTCTGGGGGGTGCATTGTGCCTTTGATGTATATAAATAATATACCATAACCAAATACTATTACGTACAGTGGAAATCAGGTTGCCAGAGCAGGTCAGTGTGCATGTTCCTCAGGGTCTCAGCAGTTACAGGTGAGGTAAAGAAAATAAAAGAGAAAAAGGTCAGTAACAACACTTTAAAGTAAAAACACTGAATAATTATCTCTTTTAATAATTTTCTCTCAGTAATCACTCAACTACTGTCTTTCCAACAAACAGATTGACTCACTCTCACTATCATCACAATGAAACACGTCCAGAAGAATGTCATGCAAAGCTGCCTGCCTGCCTGCCTTCCTTCGACTCTCCCTGAACTGCTTCCTTAGCACCTGGTGGAGGGCGCAGTAGGCTACTCTTCAAATGTTTCACGAAATACTTACCATGATGACTTCTCTTACTGTTTAACATTTTGGTGTACTTCATGTAATAAAATAATAACTTCATGGTAAGGCTACTAAAAATGACATGGCTTAGTAATGTAATGCTAACTAACGTGCTCGATACTCGTCGCTACTAGCTAGGTAGCTAACTTGACTATGTTCCATGCACAACATGTATATTACCTATGATATTACCTGATATGTCTGATCCAGCGACTCCTGGTCCTTTCATCAGACGGGAAGCGATAGAACGAGCAAGTGGTATGATCACTTTTGTGATTACAACATGGTACAAAGCACACAGGCATCTTGTAAAAGTGAATTTATTGGAGCAATCTCTTATATTTATTGGAGGGAATAAATCAGTTATGAAATCTTCTTCTTCGCTTTAATTACGAGTCTCAACCACTTGGAGCATTATCGCCTGTGACATCACATACGCGACCCAGAATGGGATTTGGGATTTGTAGTCTTTGTAGTCGCGTATTTTTCATAATCTTATATTTCAACAGTTTTACGACAAAATGTGACTTTTTTGACATGGAAATGATTGTTTAAGATTGACAAACATCATATGTGTAGTTCGTGGCACAATTAAAACGGGATCAAAAGATACGTTTTCTCTCTCCATTGAATTCAATGTATAATTTTTCGCTTCCGGGGTCCCATGGACCGGAAGTAGATGGGCGTGACTTCGCCTCTCTATACACGTTGACTAGCGAAAAACTCTGCCCGGTTCCCTCGGCCCCCACCGAGGAGAATAAACAGAAGGGCAACCATGACAACCATGCTTCTTCGCTGCTTTTGTGGAGGAAGTTACAGCGCCACGTACAGGCTCCTGCATATGTACTGCAGCTTCTCCAGCGGTTGGAGCTAAACGGAGCTGTCTCGTGTGGACAGACACTATCCGGTGAACATTGCGTGTGGACGGAAGCTTTTTTGCGATTGCGTTAATCCTATGCGTTTAGCCGTATGCGTCCTCGTGTGGCGCCGGGGCCTAAGACTGTACAGAAGGAGCTGAAAAAAAGAGCTACGGGCAGCCAAGGAGAAATACAGAGACAAGTTGGAGAGTCGTCTGGAGGCCAATAGCTCTAGAGAAGTGTGGGGAGGGGTGAGGAAAATCACTGGGTACAAATCAAGTTTTATTTATATAGCACATTTATAAACGATTTTTGGTAGAGCCAAAGTGCTGTAAATATAATAAAAAATAGCCTAGAGTAGAGAAACTTTACAGAAAAATACAACAGCACAGATTGTTCAGAATATCAGTATGAGAAAAACGACACCCTCTATCCTTAGACCCTCACATCGTACAAGGAAAAACTTCCAGAGAAAACCCACAGTTTTAAAGGGGAAAAAATGGGAGAAACCTCAGGGAGAGCAACAGAGGAGGGATCCCTCTCCCAGGACGGACAGACGTGCAATAGATGCCTTGTGTAAATCGAAGAGATAATACATTATACTGCATATAGACCGAATGTTAGGAAATGCATGTGTCTGTAATAAGAAGATGAATCCACGAGGATGTCAGCTACAATCCTGTGGAAGCCATCAGGGAAGCAGCATGACGAGACCCAAGGCAGGACCGCAGAGACAGGTTCAGCCACGACCCGAAGTCCACGACTTAATCCAGAACTCAGGATAGAGGATCCAAGACACAGGACTACAGCAAGAGGATCAGCCTCGACTCCGGATCCCGGCGTAGATATAGATACAAAACAAGAAAAAAGATTTGGCTGGGTTAATCGGAACAAGAGAATACACAGACACAGACAGAGGGGGAAAAGGTAATTGGATAAAAGTTATTCTTGATAACCCTCTAAAAAGATCTCAAGAACTTCCCCCCTCAATCTATCAAGACTCGAGCAGTTCTATTAGATATAGGATAAGAAACAGAGATAGGGAGCACAACAACCTATCTCTTCGTCAGATGCACTCCCCCGCTTATCTAAGCGACTCTGTACCCCGTTACCCTCTACAAGGCCATAGACCAGCAGAGGGAAAATGGGGGGTGGGTAAGGGTAAGGGTTTTTAAGAATAAACCATTGCATTGCAAAGCATTGCAGTAATCCAGTCTCGAGGTAACAAAGGCGTTAATAACCCTTTCTAGGTCTTTAAAAGATCAAAACGACTTGGTCTTAGCCAATAGTCGTATTTTGAAAAAGCAGGTCTTGACTACATTGCTAACCTGCTTATCAAATTTAAAGGCGCTGTTGAAAGTCACTCCAAGGTTCATGACAGAGGGGAGGATATTTTTATTGAGGGAGCCCAGAATATCAACCGGAGAGACTGTTGGTTGGGGTCCAAAAAAGATGACCTTGGTCTTGCTCTCATTGAGGGTGAGGAAGTTTCGGCTCAGCAAGGATTTAATCTCTGTTAAGCACTCCTTCAACTGCTGTAGTGAGTTGGCATTTTGATTGAGAGGCAGATAGATCTGTACATCATCAGCATAACAATGGAAGGGGATATTATGTTTTGTGAGAATTGAACCTAGGGGCAGTATATACAATAGAAAAAGGATAGGTGCCAGAATCGAGCCTTGGGGAACCCCACAGGTAAGAGGGGCTTTGGCAGAGGAGAAGGCACCTAGCTGCACTGAGAAGCTACGGTCCGTCAGATAAGACCTGAACCATGCAAGGGCAGAGCCTGTAATGCCTGCGGACTATTCAAGCCGTGACACCAGATACTATGATTCACAGTGTCAAAGGCAGCAGTTAAAACTAACAGCACCAAGACAGCTGGGCTACCTGAGTCGGCGGCTAAGATCAGATCATTAAACTCTTAAAAGGGCTGTTTCAGTACTATGCATAGGTTTAAAGCCAGACTGAAATGTTTCATGGATGCCATGCGTGGTTAAAAATGACCGCAGCTGGGCGTAGACTACTCGCTCCAGGGCTTTAGATAAAAAGGGTAGCTGGGAGATGGGCCTGAAATTTGCGAGAATGGAGGGATCAAGATTTTTCTTTTTAAGTAGTGGCTTAACCACGGCATGTTTGAAGGCAGCTGGGACACATCCTGAGCTAAGAGAGGTGTTTACAAGCAATAAAACACTTGCTCCAACTGATTCAAAAACATCTCTAAGGAAGTGAGAGGGAATGCTGTCTTAGGTGCAGTTTGTCGGCCGCAGGTGCTTGACTACATCCGAGAGAGGCTCAAAATGGTCAAGGACAGCAGGGCACAGAAAAGGAGCAGGATCTGGGGTAGCACTAGTATAGGCTAGCCTAAGAGCAGATACTTTTTCGATAAAAAATTTAAGAAATGTATCGCAGAGAGTAGTTGATGGCACAATTGGAGAAGCATCACAAGGATTAATGATCGAGTTGAGGACATTAAAAAGAACTTGAGGTTTATGGCTGTTTTTGGAGATTAACAGAGAAATATACTATTTTTTGGCTGCTTTGACTGCCGTCTGATAATCGGAAAGGCAAGCACGAAACATTTCTAAGGAGACATGGAGTTGATCCTTTTTCCATTTTCTCTCTGCACGCCTGCAGGCGCGTCTAAAAGCACGAGTACAATCATTGAGCCACGGCTCTGAGAGAACTTTGTTGCGTCTAAGCGTAAAAGGAGCAACGGAATCCAGTATTAGTGTGCATGTCGAATAAAACAAAGAGACAAGCTCATCCGCACTAAAAGCACAGTTCACCTCTAATTTACAAATCGGATAAGTATTAAAAGCATCAAACAATCAAGCACGGCTGTGCAAGGGACCCCTGAAGGTGCGAATGAGTTTGACCATCCCATCTCAACAGGACAGCAGGGGTTCCCAAACCCTGGCACCACTACTCCCCCTTCTTCTTCTTTTTCTTCTTCTTCTTGCAGAACAATGCTTCTTCTTCTTCTTCTTCTTCTTCTTCTTCTTCTTCTTCTTCTTCTTCTTCTTCTTCTTCTTCTTCTTCACCCAACTCCACTCCAGGGGGGGGGGGCAGCCACTCCCAGCAGTTTCACACCCCTAATAATCACCACCGGACAAGTTAGGAATCAGCTCTCGAAGATCAACGTGAGGAAGGCAAGGGGGCCAGACAACACCAACCCCCGAGTGCTCAAGGCGTGTGCCGGTCAATTAGCAGGAGTTTTTCAGCACCTCTTCAGTCTCTCCTTGAAGCTGATGAAGGTGCCTGACATCTGGAAGACGTCTTGCATTGTCCCGGTGCCCAAAAAGACACGCCGCAGCACCCCAGGAGACTACAGGCCTGTTGCTCTGACTTCACACGTCATGAAGATCTTTGAGAGACTGATTCTGCAGCACCTCAAACCCCTCGTGTGTGGCTCCATGGACCCTCTACAGTTTGCCTACCAGGAAAACATTGGTGTAGAGCAGACCTGGGCACTGTACGGCCCCCGGGCCACATACGGCCCTTTGGTTGACTCTGACCGGCCCGTGTAAGGTTAATTGGAAATTACAAAATAAACATATTTTCTAATTTTACCTCATGCATGGACTAAAGCTGCAATGCTTTTATTTTGAAGTTGTTTTTTATTCACGTACATAATGATGCAATACGTCAAATCAAGACGTGCGCGTTATTGAATAATTGTCACAAGACGACTTTAGCGCTCAAAAATGTCAGCTGATGCTAAAAAAAGAAAGGTAGATGCCGAATGTAGGGTTTTCAACAAAAATTGGACTGCTAAGTATTTATTTACTGAAGTCGGAGGTAAAGCCGTGTGTTTAGTTTGCGGGGAGCAGATCGCCGTGTTCAAGGACTACAATTTGATTCGGCATTACGAGACGAAACACGCGGAGAAATACAAAAACTTGACTGATGCTGAAAGGGCGCGCACATCGAACGCTTTGCTAGCTAAGCTTCAAAAGCAGCAAGGCTTTTTTACCAAGCTTCACACATCCAAGGATGCAGCAACCAAGACCAGCTTCGTGATATCCCACAAAATAGCTAAACACAGTAAGCCATTCTCAGAGGGGGAGTTTGTCAAAGAGTGCTTAGTGGACTCTGCAGCACTAATATGCCCTGAAAAAAAAGAAGCCTTTGAGCAAGTCCCGCTGTCCAGGCGAACCGTGACGAGAAGGATCGAGGACATTGCGGGGAATCTGGAGCTTCAGCTGCAACATGAAGTGGCAAGTTTTGACTTTATCTCCTTGGCTTTGGACGAGAGCTGTGATGTCCGCGACACAGCGCAGTTACTCGTATTTGTCCGTGGGATAACGCCGGACTTCAAGATTACGGAGGAGCTGGCAGCAATGCGGCCGATGAAAGGGACGACGACAGGGAGCGATCTGTTCACGGAGGTAAATGCGTGCATGGACACGCTGGGACTGAAATGGGACAGACTGGCAGGTGTCACAACAGACGGTTGTCCAAATCTTACAGGTAAAAATGTTGGACTTTTGAAACGTATGCAAGATAAAGTGACTGAAATCGACGCAGATCAGAAATTGGTATTTTTGCATTGTATTATACACCAACATGTGTTGTGCAAGTCAGTGCTAAAAATTCACAATGTTATTGATGTTGTTACTAAAATAGTAAACTTCATCAGGGCACGGGCATTGAATCACAGACAGTTTGTTGCACTTTTGGAGGAGCATGAGACTGAGCATAGTGACATCGGCTACCACACAGCTGTCAGATGGCTCAGCCTGGGCAAAGTGCTAAAAAGAGTTTGGGACCTGAAAGCAGAGATTCAAGAGTTTTGTGAGAAGAAAGGCAAAGACATCCCAGAGCTCTCAGACGAGGACTGGATGGCAGATTTTGCATTTGCTGTTGATGTGACTGCACTGATGAATGAACTGAACACCAAACTGCAAGGCAAGGGCCTTTTTGTTCATGAAATGCACAGCCTGGTGAAGGCTTTCATGAGAAAGATGCAGTTTCTTTCAAGCCAACTGGAGAGCAACACTCTCACTCACATGCAAACCCTGAAAGAAGTCACACCATCAGCTGATCACCTCCGCAGGTACTCATCCATGTTAGGAGCATTGCATGGTGAGTTTTCAAGGCGATTTGAAGATCTCCGAACAATCGAGGATGAAATGCTCATGATTTCCTCTCCCTTCACCTGCAGTATGGATAATGCACCCAGTGATGTTCAGCTGGAACTCATTGACCTGCAGTCTGATGCAGTACTGGCAGAGCGCTTTAAGTCAGGATCTCTGCTGGATTTCTACTCTTCTCTCGAGGAGGAGAACTTTCCAAACATGAGGAGACATGCTCAGAAGATGTTGGTTCTCTTTGGCTCTACCTACATATGTGAACAAACATTTTCAAAGATGAAGTTTATGAAATCCAGGTATAGATCCTCTCTCACTGATGATCATCTGTCAGCTGTGCTTCGCATCTCCACCTCAGACATTCAACCTGACTTCGATGCACTCGTTAAAGCCCAGCAGAGACTAGATTTCTCTCACTGAACAAGAAAAAAGAACTTAAAAACACCAAATGAGGTGGTTAGACTACAAATGTAGGCATGTAAAGGAACCAACTAGCAGTGAACTGGGACACTTTCTTTGGAAGCCTTTTCTCAAAATCACAGTTCAGTGATGTTCAGTGACAGTTCAATATGATGTATCTTGCTGAATGTTTGGAGCACAAAGACAATGTTGTGATGTCTTAAGAATGCTAAGAACCTTTACACAACTTTCCAACAGTATATGAAACTCAAAATGTGTTTTGTAGTGAATGCGACTGAAAATGTTCACTAATATGAGTCAGAAATGGTGAAAAACGTTCACATTTTGTTTACCATTGTTTTGGGAAATTTGATTGAATAAATTACATTTTTTGTAAGGCAACCTCACTTTTTCATTGCTCAACTATAACATATACTCTTACCAGCTTGTCAAAACAATGCTATTTACTGCTTTTTATAAAGAAATACAATTAATATTATGCAGAATTGAGTTCAGCCTTTTGGCCCGGCCCTCCACAATATTTTTTGTTTCTCATGTGGCCCCATGGAAAAAATAATTGCCCACCCCTGGTGTAGAGGATGCTATCACCAACATGCTCCACAGAGCCTGCACACAGCTGGAGGAGCCGCACAGCTCACTAAGAATTCTGTTCTTCGACTTCTCCAGCGCCTTCAACACGATCCAGCCACACCTGCTAGCTGAGAAGCTGTCAGTGATGCAGGTGGATCACAGCATGGTGGTCTGGATCACAGACTACCTCACCAGCAGACCTCAGTATGTCAGACTGCAGGGCAGCGTGTCTGATGTGCTGCTGAGCAACACCGGAGCCCCCCAAGGAACCGTTCTGTCACCATTCCTGTTCACCCTCTACACCTCCGACTTCCGCTTCAACTCCGGCTCATGCCACCTACAGAAGTTCTCTGACGACTCCTCCATTGTCAGCTGCATCACAGATGACAATGAGGAGGAGTACAGAACCCTGGTTGAGAACTTCGTAGGCTGGTGTGACAACAATCACCTCCAGCTCAACATCAGCAAGACTAAGGAGCTGGTGGTGGACTTCAGGCGGAGCAGGAAGAGGCCTCTGACCCCATCACCATCAGGGGGAAGGATGTGGAGGTGGTGAACAGCTACAAGTTCCTGGGAGTGTACTTAAACAATAAACTGGACTGGACAGACAACACTGATGCTCTCTTCAGGAAGGGACAGAGTAAGCTGTTCTTCCTGAGGAGGCTCAGGTCTTTCAACGTGTGCACGAGGCTGCTGCAGATGTTCTACCAGTCTGTGGTGGCCAGTGTGCTCTTCTTTGCCGTGGTGTGCTGGGGTGGAAACACAAACACTAGGGACACTGGCAGGCTGAACAAGCTCGTGAGGAAGGCTAGCTCTGTAGTGGGAGTACAACTGGACAACCTGGAGGAGGTGGCAGAGGGGAGGACGAGGAGGAAGCTCGACAGCATCCTAAAGAACCCCTCCCACCCACTCCACGCAGAGCTAGTGAAGATGAGGAATACTTTCAGCCACAGACTCATCCCTCCACGACAACGCACCAAGCGCCTCGGACAGTCCTTTGTGCCTGTAGCCATCAGGCTGCACAATAAGGGGTTAATGATGAAAAAGAAATAAAATTAAATCACTGGCCATAAATATACAATGTTTCCACAACCCATGTTTACATATTATTAGTAGACCAAATAGGTAGATAGATATGTCACTATGTGTACAGATGTCCATTTTCACTTTTCACTTGGCACTTTAACTTATTCCGTACTTTATAACTTAGATGACCAAATATGTACATATGCTGACAGTTATTTTACTCTTATTTTTACTCATCTCCTATTTCATAGTCCTTTATTATTATCATTTTAATTTGTTTTCTTGATTTTATTTATTTCTGATTTTATTAATCTGTGTAAATCTTTGCTGTCCTGTTTTTTCACGCTTACCCTGTTGCTGCTTTGTACAACTGAATTTCCCCTCGAGGATTAATAAAGGTTCATTTTATCTTATCTTATAAATGTTTATGCTCATAAAAGTATCACAGCAAAGATTGTCAATCACAAATGTAATTTAGATTAAAGTAAAAATATCTTCAACAAAAAAAAAAGTCCATCATATGTCATCACCTTTCAAATAAAAAAATATAATTAGACATTATAGATTTCTCTGCAATGTGGTCTCTTGTCTTCCTTGTATTATTTTTCATGTCCACTAGATGGCGATCGGTAGGATTAAAGCACTGATATTTAGGATCTAGTCATCTTGAAAAATCGTAATCTGGATCAGGCTGATCCTATCCGGAATTGCTTTGAACTCCAGGGACAACATTTGGCCGACTTGTCTGATCCCGGATCACAAAAAATGGGATTTCAAAATCTGATCGGATCTGATTGAGATTAAAAGTTTTGAACTCCTGGGCCCTGCGGACAGGCTGATCCTAATTTCATTGCGGTAATGATTTAATCTTGTTTCTAATCACCAAGGTGACAGGAGAAAACTGAATGATGGAGAGGCTTTAAAAAAAAAAACTTCATGTTGTGCCAAATGTATGCTACAATTTACATGTATCTTTAGTCCTCCTGGCCTGTGCAATGTTATCAATATGAACACATGACAGCTGTATTGTGCTGAACTCACATGTCTGTCATGGGAAGCATTTGCAGTGGATTTGCTTGAGGCTTAGACTGCTGTGGTGAACTGTATGCACAGAAAGTCAAAGAGTTAATTTGGTAAGTAGCTAACTGTGTAGAGCCCACCATACTGAGTCGTGTGAAGACCTGGCTGTCCCTCCCTGGGCATGGACACTGATGGAGAGCACACAATCCAACTGCCTCCTACAAGCACAATACATTCTCAGTGTGTTTAAAGCAGGAACATGGCGTCCATGACCTGCATCAATCCAAATTTGCTTCAGACAATTTCAGACCAATTTATGGTGGGAGGCTGTGGCTCAGTGAGTAGTTGCTGGACTTCGAATCGGGGGTAGCAAGTTTGAGTCCCATTGCAGTCTTTGTTTCCCTGAGACACTTCACACCAAATGGCTCCTGTGGGGATTGTCCACAGTACTGAGTATGTAAGTCGCTTTGGATAAAAGCGTCTAACTAATGTAATGGTGCCTGATCCTGGCTCTAGCACCCATCAGGCCCTGCAGTGGGACCCATAGGAGAGCTGTTGTCAAAGTGGGATTAGTATTTTTTACAGAGACAGGATCTGTGATGGGCTGTGGTTATTATTCTACAGTGGCTTTGTGCAAGCATCAGGTGAGTGGAAAAAAACACACCTGTAAACCAATACTCTGATTTGTAAAATATGAATGGATGTTCAGAACTAACCCACATATTGCACACAGAAGGTACGTCTACTTAGTTCTGCTCGAGCATTTGTGAAAAAGTAATTACAGGAACAATCAGCAGGACACACCTGACCTAACATGACCCTATGGCTGGTGCTTTACTGAAAACATCATGGATAGAAAGGTAGATCACTAAATAAGTGACCTACATGGCTGCTGGGGGACAGGAGGACAGTGAGGTCCAGACTGACGAGGACCCTCCTGTGGCAGCTGCTGGTTCTACAGGCAGCCTGAGGACCACAATGACCTTTGGACCTCTGTAGGACAATCAACGAGAACTCCAACTGAATCCGACACATCAGTCACAGAACGTTAGTGTTTTGAATTATCTTTATTAAGTAAACTCTACACTTTTAGTATTGCTTTTTTATCTTTTTTTTTATCAATTATTTTCACTCTAAATTAGAACCTTTTTGCAATCAGCACATATAGAACTTTTCAATCAAGCAACACTTTTTGAGGAATACAAAAATATCACAGTACATTTTCTACTAAGTCACCTTCACCTGTGAGGTCCAGAGCCAAGCGGCTTCAGAAGCACAGCAGCTGCCTGGACAGAGATGCAGCACCATGTCTGTGAGCTCATCATGAAGAAAAGGGTACGGATCTGTGGGCGAGCACTCACACTCTCTTGCATTGCACATCAACCATGGCTGTGTCTCATTGCAGGGGCCACTGTCTCTGCAGGCGTGATCTGTCCCCTGTGTGACAGGTTTTACCTGTGCTGAATACATTTTGTAGAAGGCCATCAAATGAGACACAGACACTGTTGTGTGTGACAGTCCCAGGTGCTTCACACTGGAAACATACAATCCAAATACCAAGATCTGTACTCTCTAATAAAACAACACATTGTCTTTGAAGACGCACAGCAGAAATAGGACACTTGTTCCAGTTGCGGTGCTAAACTCAATCATGTTTGAGAGAAGGTTTACTGATGTGTCTGTACAAGTTGATTTCACATGAAAGGAACCTTGGACATGAGGACAAACTGTTAAGACTAACTAATGTAATGGAGCAGTGAAAAGCTGCTCCCCATGAAGCTTCAATGCAAAGCACCTGAGATATTTTGCACTTGAACTGCTCAGTGGATGCTGGGAAGAAGGGCTGGGTACGGACCTTCAATACTTTGAGTTCTCACTGATGTGTGTTCCATTAGGATGAAAAACTGCAGGCATCCAATGCGTGTTTACTTCTCATGTTAACAATATTTTTGATCAAGTGTTTAATCCTAAAGGTTTACTTTTGTTGCAGTTGTTGTGTTAAGTCAGTGAGTACATTTAACAAATGTGGCTTATTCTGTTAAATGTCAAGAAATTGAGTCATTAGCCTTAAGGAGATTAAAAGTGATACCCAATTTAAATATGGATTCAACACAACAAAAACAGCACCTTAACATTCTGTTATTCTCTTCCTGTTCCTCTCTGAATACATGTCATATTCTATATAAAGTATCAAAAAGATTAAACAAAATACGGAAAAATCCTCACGCAAACTCACAATATAATTTCTCATATTAAACTTTTTCTTGCAAATCCTTCTTTTTACCCACACTGCAGAGATTCAGATCCATAGTGAGGAGCTGTATGTGTTGAGGCCTCAGCACCAACCACTGTGGACAGGAATGTTGCAGCATAAAAATGAGCCTCACTACAGGACACTCCGAAGAGAGGAGGGTGAGAGGCCTCCGTCAATGTCTTCAGTTAAGGGGAAATGGAAGAGTCGAGTAAGATGAAGAAAGGAAGGAGTACACTTTAATTCCACAGTTACACAAACATGAACCATGATAAAACGGGGGTGAGGAGTCAGTCAGGAGCAGAGGAGAGCAGGAGGGTGAGCTGACTCCTCCTCTGAGCTCCGAACACACATAAAAAAGTAAGTGTCTGAGGGTGGGGCGCGAGAGCTGATTGTACTGCCTTTGTGCAGAGTCATTCTGAGTCCACGCCCAGAGAGAAGCAACCTCAGAGCGGGGAGCGCGCTCAGTGCAGTGGCAGTAGCTGTGCTGGAGGCTGAGGGGGCCCAGGACCCTCTCTCATGGTGAGAAGGTGGCCATCTCCAGGGAGATGCGTTGCCACAGCTCCTTGGTCTGCTTGCCTCTCTTCAGGTTCTGCAGCACATCGTTGAACTGCATCATGCCCACAGGTGTCAGGCAGAACGCACTACGAGCGCTGCGGATGATGTTCACAAAGTCATCGTAGTCTGCAGGCGTCAGGTGGATGAGCCGATGGTGGATGTACTGCAGAGAGAGGCAGGGACAGGTTCTCATTCGTTCTAATGAGAGCATACATGTATAAAGAGAACAGGATACAGCATCGAGGCGGGACCCAGCCCTGACCAGCATCTCGTCACAGCCTTAAGGACTAATGTGAGCTGACTTCTTAAATCCACATATTATCTACAATCAGTGTTACAAACTTTAAATTATGACATGCATGCAACATTTACTTTTTCATCTTTTTTATACGTTAATGTGTCCCCTCTGTGTAAAGAGCCTCAGAACGTTTGAGGAAAAAAGATTCTCTCTTTTTTTCCTGATCCACCTATATTAAAACCTGTCTGAAAATGAGCGGATTAGATTTTGGCCACTTTTTAAATGTTTTTCTGGGTTGTGCAACCATCAGCCACTCACCAACCAACGTAAGCATCATTGTGCGCACAGAGGGGGCGCGGGGAGTGGCAGCTCATTAGCATTTAAAGCTACAAGCTACTACCAGGTAGTTTTGCATGTCTTTATTACAACACCCCACATGTATTTGTTTATGTTCCCCTAAATTAGAAGTTAATACTAGTACTTTAAACTTGTGATTATTCATTATTACTCACAGAATATCAATGTGATAAACACAATTCACAAACTTGTGAACTGATTCAACTTGTGAATACATGAAATACAATGAAAGTGTGTCTCTTCATGTCTTCTGTCACACACACCAGTAATCCAGGACACATGGGAGGAGTAGGTTCTGGACAGCCAGTTTGGTGAAACAAAGTTGTGGAGGCCAAGAGCATACAGGCCAATCTCAAAGGCACACAGGTGCAGGTTTCTGTGGGGCCCCTGGTGGCCCCCGCTGGCTGACGGGATTACTCACAAAATATTATTGTGATAAACACAATTCATTTTTTTGAATTGACACCATTAATTATTTTATTTTTTAATTCAAAGCCTCTATTGAGGCATTCTCAATTTAAGTTTGAATGTCAGAATTTGGGCAGAAATTAAATCTTTTGAGTTTGTTGTTTTCTATTACATCAACATTCTAGACTGCATATTTTTAAGTGAGATGCTGAAACAGAATATTTGGTTAGGATAAAAACGTTTAGTGTATTCTTTTTTCAATGTTTGCTGATGCGTGTACCTGCAGGTAGGCCTGTTGGCAGCGCTGCACCAGCTGGTGGAAAGCGGGTGTTCGGAGGTGTGCGTGGATGTGGGCGGGGTTGAGTCTCTGCAGAGCCTCCATGATGATCTCCTGCAGGACGAACGGACTGAGGACTCCTTTTGCTGCTCCCACACAGAACTGGTACACATAGTTGACTCCTGACAGGAAGAGAGAAAGACAGAAGACAGACAGCGAAGCATTAAAGTTATACTGTTTTAACAATGAGTGTGTATGGGCGCAGCACTGTGTCCCGTCTACAGTGGTGTGTACAAGGGCATCTGCTTTTTTAAACATTGGTTTATTGTGACAGCTCTTCTTAACTTCATACTGTAGCAGTTTTTAGTTTGTCTGCGAGGCAGACGGAGATGTTCCAGTAGTCTTACTTGTGTGTGCTACCGAGCGGACAACTAACACAAAATATTCCCCATCAACCTGTCCCTCCCTTAGTGTCCAATAATGCAATGATTTTCAACCACTGTGCAGCAGCATTATTGAGCGTCTGTGCCTGCAGTGTCAGGGCAGTATTCAATAACTCTCCTATGCCAGTGGGTGGCAGTAGGTAGCGCAGTTATTACCTTGTACATTTAAGACAGTAAAGTTAAGGGATGAGGTGACGAACAGTGATGGATAAATATAAAACAAAAGACTGGGTCCTTGACAAAATTCTAGCCGAGATGAAGAGCCTCGTGTGAGTCGTGGCCATAGGAAAGAAAACAAGGTGAGCTCAAGGCAGTACAGTGACAACTATCTTTGGTTTGGATTTACTTTCACCATGTCTCTGACCACACCATCTCCATTGTCCTTGGTGTGGGGAAAAGCTGTCCCACAGTGCCATGGTCCCAAGCAAGCTTAAACATCATCTCAAAAACACTGTCAATTCAGAACCAGAACACTATTCTAAACAAACTGAGAAACAGGTAACTGTTATGAGAAAAACAGTCATCATATCGGTAATCATAACTTTGCCATGCCAAGGACCCCCATATAGCATTATCCTCTGGCGGGGACCCCCCTGTTGCAATTCTTTTTTTAAATGATGAGTACATTATGATGGTAAATATGACAAATTAATCATACAGCTTGATACATTTTCTTAATATATATTTGTATTAATGTATTCATAATCAGTTATTCTTCTAAACATTTTTTGTATTTATCTTTTGTTTGTCATTCATTACATTCATTGTGTCTTCTGTTATAAACATTCTTAACAAAATATTAAACAGTAATATCAACAGTAAACATATTTTTAAAGCATTTTTAAAGTGATTTCTGTCTTTATAATATTATATAATCTTGAACAGTAACATGAACAGTTAACATATATTTTTTGCATTTTTGAAAGCTACTTATGCCTTAATAATATTATATATAATATTCAACAGTAATATTAACAATAAACATATTTATATTCATATATATAAACAACAATATTTGCTACATCCGTGCTCTCATCCAGGTGCAGAGCGAAATATTCACTAGCTCTCACTTGCTCCAAAAGCTGAGCAGATACTCAGTTTCACTCTCAGTAGCGGCAGCTCGATTCTGATTGGCTTGAAGGGCGGTCGTGTAATTTAAGAACAATAAAATAAAAATATTAATACAAATAAAATATTAAAAGATTGGCATCAAAGGACACAGATTGATAGATATGCAGTTATTAATAACATCAAAAAAATGTAAAAAGAAAAAAGAAATGTAACTTAAAAAAAATAAAGAAATTCCCCTTTCCCTCAAACTTTGCGTGACCCCCCTGGCAGCCCCCCGGGGGGTCGGGCCCCCACTTTGAAAAACACTATTGGGGTACAATGTGTCATTTTCTACGTTTTGTGGTTGTTGGTGTGTTGCGGGAATTTTTTATGTAACAGGTTGAAAAACACTGCTATAATGCATGTTGTGCAGGCTCACCTAGCCTGGCAGCCAGTCCCAGCAGCCATTTGACGTCCTCAGTGTAAGGCGGACTCCTGGAGAAGTTGTTGGGGTGGTCATTGTGAGCCCTCCTGCCCAGCATCTCCAGCGCCAGCATGCCTTCACACAAAAGAACAGTGGGGATCACATGTGGGCAGTCAACCTGTTGGACTACTGGCAGTTTTTCAACACGAGTCCTCACCAACTCTGTAGGCAGAGTGCAGGTAGTGCAGGCCCTGTTGGCTGATTGGCTGGCTGTGCTGCTCGTCCTCTATTGGGAAAGCAGTGCCCATCATTGATCCGGGCTGGGAGGACAGGGATGTCCCCTGGATGGCCTGGATGGTGGGGCCCGCGTGGACGCTGCCCACTGTGAAACATGACAGGGACCCCGATTGTTACAAATTAACACAGCTCATATATCAAGAGGCTTTACCTCCATGCAGTGAGGTAAACAGAAACTCAGATGGAACACACTGACCTGCTACAGTTGTGAGGGGCAGCCCGCTCTCAGGGTGGTACGGGTGGACGGCGATCTGAGTCATGGACGGTACCGGGACCCCGGGGAAGGTCACAGCCGTGGCTGCCATAGGGGGCTGGGGGCCAGTGGCCACTGAGAACGGGTACTGGGCTCCGATAAAGGCTGGGTGGATTCCCTAAGGGGGTACACAGACATATTTATACTGTATAGGTACATGTGAACACCTGCACTCATACCACTTCCAAGAAAAATCCAAGAAATGTGAGAATTTTAAAAACAGCAACAGACGTAAATTGTCTGTTTCAGAATAGAATGCACACAAGCTCTATGGACAGGGGTGCACACAACATTCTCAGTGAGGTACTCAGAGTACCTGGAGTCAGTGTTTGGTACTCCAACTTCTGGTTCCCCTCAAAGTTCCCACGAAGCCCTCTGTCAACGGGGGGGGGGGGGGGGGGGGGGGAGGAGTGGTAGTGGAGTGCAGAGCTCGTGACCAGAGAGCGTATGAACGTTGTGATCAGCTGTTTTAGCGCAGTGCTGCTGTACAGACCGACGTTAACAGCAGCCCTGTCTGTGCACACGGAAACCGACTCTGTCGTCCGGTGATTTAACCGCCTTCTGGAAAAGCTTCACAAGTACGTCGGTACGCAAGTGACGGTACGCATTTCAGATTGTTGCAGCGCATGCGTACCACTTATGTGCACCCCTGTCTATGGACCATCTTCTATTGTTATGAAATTGTTTGAGTTTTGAATATCAATTCACCTGCCGCTCATTTTCTATAAAAGGTCAGAGATCAGTTTGAATCAGAAGGTACAGACCTCTCAGACATTGCACTGACCAATCAATGCACTGACCAATCAGCTAACATAACAACAATAGATGAGGCTTTTTGCTTGAAAATGACTTCATGATGACTGTTAATGATCCGACTGATTTATTGACTTATCATTCAAGATCTAATGCATGTGAGGTAAGAAACTCAGCAGCCATTAGCACAGCTCTATTTCTCCACAATACTTTGTTACTGTAGGCCTACTTAAGTACATTTTTCTGGTATCAGCATTTTACTCCACTACTTATTTTTCTGACGACTTTTTACTTTCTACTTCTTCCATTTTGAACACAAATACCTGTACTTTCTACTTCTTCCATGTTGAACCCAAATACCTGTACTTTCTACTTCTTCCATGTTGAACCCAAATACCTGTACTTTCTACTTCTTACATGTTGAACCCAAATACCTGTACTTTCTACTTCTTACATGTTGAACACAAATACCTGTACTTTCTACTTCTTACATGTTGAACACAAATACCTGTACTTTCTACTTCTTACATGTTGAACACAAATACCTGTACTTTCTACTTCTTACATTTTCCAAACAGGCTGGTTCCTTTAGTTTGAATGTGTGTTTGGTGGCGTGATCATTATTATTTAGAGTCATTGCGTGCCTATTGATTTGAACACGATCCGTCTATCCATCATTTCCTGGTCTTCTCTAAAGAAGAGGGACCAATGAAAACATTGTCATGTTGCCGTTGTTCAGCATGGAAACATTCATTAGCTAACAATGACATTATTGTTCTATTAATATAAAGGGAGGTCAGGTACTCTTTAAAACAGCTGCTAGCTATGGGTACTTTTTACTTAAAGGTCTCCCATTATGCTATTTTTAGGCATATATGATGGGTCTCAGATATATACAAATATGTAAAAACATATCTATGATGTGTTTTGCTTAAAATACCAAACAGATCATGCATTTTAGAAATCCCTCATATCCCTCTGTTTCAGCTGTTAGAGAACTACAGATTTTGGGTCCTTAGTTTGAAGAATAAAAAAAGAGGAGGGGGAGCTAATGCCAGCTCAGAATTACCCGGCAGCTACAGTTAAATGCTCCCGGGATTAAACGCCATCATGTTCCAAACCACATCAAGGATTATTTCTGAAACAGTATGGAGCTCAAATGCTTTCTCTCTCGCGGGTTTACCACAAGGTGAGTTCATTTCTTTATTTCCTGCTTCTTTACACAAACTCTCTCCAGTCCAGGTTAGCTCCGAGTGTTAGCGATGCTAATGTAAACAAAGGCCATATTACGTCCAAAACAGTCCGGCATTGTTTCTGATAGCAACTTTCTGATAGGGCCGTGGGTCCGCACGCAAATCTGGATCAGCTCCGTTGTCAACTTCCCCCGTTTTTAGAGATGTGGGCAATGAGGAAAAGAGAGAGGGTTTTGTTTTCTGACACTTCGTGAGTCTCCTGACGCACCGGGGACACATATTCATGTATAAAAGACATCAAAAAGTGCATTTTGCATGATAGGTCCCCTTTAAGTACATTTCAAAGCCTCTTTACTTTTACTTAAGTAAAGAAGTTCTACTTTTACCAGAATATTTTTAAACACGAGTATCTTTACTTCTACTTGAGTAAAGGATGTGTGTACTTTTGCCATCTCTGCAGCTAAGTATTGAAGATTTTTGGAATATTTGTTTTATTTTTGAAATTTCTATAGTTTTAAAAGTTAATATAAATTGCCAATGTGGAACTGTACTAAAACAGAAACAAGTAGTTGATTTAAAAAAATGAGCTGATCAGCAAAAAACTAACAAATCAATAAATTGTAAGTATATAAAAAGAAAACAGTGAGCAGATTAATGCTTTAAATATTTTCATTTAACGTGTGAGCTGTTTTGACCTGTGGATATGCAGCACCGGCGATAGGGAAGACGGTGGGCCGGGGGACGTGCTGCAGAGGGTGTCCCAGGTACTGAGGGGTGCAGACGGTGGGGAGATGGGCCTGAATGGTGGTGTAGGGGTGGAGCCCCTGACTGTGGGGGTGAGCCATGGCCTGCCCAGGCATGATGTGGGACTGATAGATGGTGGAGCCCACAGAGATGACGGGGACCACGGCTGCTGCAGTGACGGAGGCGGTGACTGTTGCCACGCCAGCAGACTCTATGCCTGCTCTGGTGTCAATCACCACACAGCTGGACTCCTGGGGCCTCCTGCCCGAGCCCCCGTTGGCCCCGCAGCGCCCTGACGTCTCCCGATGCTGGCCTGAGCCCCCACCCACCGATTGCTCATACAGCCAGTACCACTGGTGGGCCACCTCAAACAGGACCTCAGGGTACACCCCCCCACCCTTGGCTGCTTCCTCCACTGCCATGCAGGCCTTCTCCAGCATCACATTGTCCTGAAGAAAGAAGGGAAGCCATAATAAGAGCCAAGCTAAATACCTTTTTAGACTTCAGGTGATTTAAGGGAAACAAGCATCCATCTATGGAAACACTACCCAGCTGTCAGTTAGAATGTGTTGTTTCATTTTATTACATTTTGAAATGAGAAGATGCACATACTATGTTGCTGGATTAACTCAAGATGATCATCAGACCAACCATCTCCATGTTCTTCACAGAAGTCATTCAGTTGTGTTGCTTGACACTTCCTTTGTTGGCTTTTCTAAACTCTATATTATTCTGCTACCGCTATTAAAACTGCAATACCCGGATTCACTTCCTAAAACACCTGGCATCCTGCTACACTATGAAGGCTCATAAATAAATATATATCTATATATATATGTATAAGCAGAGCCTTAGTGTACCTGCTCTTTGCACTGCACCAGGGCTCTCTGGATCTCATTAGGGTTGAGAGCGTGAGCGTGAGGCAGGCAGCTCAGGGCCAGCTCTGCTGCCGCCCGCACCATGTTGGGGTCCCTGGCCCGCGACGCACGGTCGGCAAGTGATGCTACCTCTGGGGGGGTGAGGTGTCCATCCCAACACTCCACCAAAATGTTGAGGGCTGCGCTGCCGATCTCCATTGCCTGGCCTGAGAGAAGAGGAGAGGTTACAGTGTGCTGGCAGGGAAGGAAGGAAGGAAGGGAGGTAGAAAGTAAGTAAGGGAGATGGTAAGGTAGGAAGGTAGAAAGTAAGGGAGATAGTAAGGAAGAAAGTAAGGAAGGTAGGAAGTCAGAAAGTAAGGGAGGAAGTAAGGAAGGTAGGAAACTTGTGAACCGATTCAACTTGTGAATACATGAAATACAATGAAAGTTTGTCTCTTCTTGTCTTCTGTCACACACACCAGTAATCCAGGACACATGGGAGGAGTAGGTTCTGGACAGCCAGTTTGGTGAAACAAAGTTGTGGAGGCCAAGAGCATACAGGCCAATCTCAAAGGCACACAGGTGCAGGTTTCTGTGGGGCCCCTGGTGGCCCCCGCTGGCTGACGGCTGGGTGAAAATGGAGGTGGAGGAGTTTCCTCCAGCTTTGATTAACACTGTCTTGGCCAGCTCAAAATAAAAGTGTGCTGCTGCCTCTGACGGCTGGTTGGGCACATGGGGGGCGTGACATTCTGGACGCCGCCCTTTGTACCTGAACACAGGGAAATATACAAATGTGAATTAGATTAATCTCAGTGGCTCAGAATAAACACACACACATCTAGTGAAAATCTGATTTGTTTTCAGGAAACCTGCCCAACAAAGCAGGCAAAGCCCGTCCTACTCCATCTTAGCTTCATCTCGCCTCTCAACTGCATCTCTACTGTCCTCTCAGTCGTCATGCGGACTGTAGGCTCTCTGTGTTGTTTCTTATGTTATCTGTAATTTTTCATATTTTGCTCTTGCTTTGAATGTATGATAAATAACTGGAAATAAACTTTAACAACAAACTGAAAGCATATCGCAGCAGACAACAATATGAACGGTGTTAAAACTATTTTATATCACTTGGCAGATTTCCTACAGTACATGCAAACCGAGGTCATAAGAGAGTTCATTGCTCATTATCACTTCGATAATAATGTGTATATTTTATGTGTGTGTCCTAAAGGCTTTCATTGTGAACTGATCTCTGCTTGATATCTGAGGTGTGCCTCACACACTGAGGTGTGCTAAAGCTGTGAACATGTCATTTCTCCTTCTGATAGCATTAGCTCTCAATTAGCATTCTGCAACAGATTACTCAGATCATCAGTTTGGTCATTTAGCTGAAGCCAGACTTTAAGCAGTGACCATCACTTTTATTGTGGTGGATTTAAGCTGCAGCCACACGAGGACGATAACGGTCGTATCCGCTACAGTTCTCTATCAGATAGACGGTTCGGCCACACGAGGCCGACAGGGAAATGAAGATAACAATAACGGGTCCCAAGGTGGGTAGATCTGCGGACGAAACACTCTGGGGTGCCAAACGGCTCCGTGTCTACGCCCTATAATAATAATTTCCTGATGACGCAATATCCCCAGTGTTTCGAGCCAGGTCCCGGTATCTCGCAGGACAGTGCCCCCGGCAGGAGCTTCCAGCTAGATTGGATTGATATGGACACAAACGCGAGTGACGTCTAAGCGGACAGGAGAGGAGACACGAAGCTTGGCATGACAACCCGCAGCTCCGCCCGCTGTGATGGAACGATGAACGGAGGAAAACACACACTTCAAGTTAGATCATCACACTTTAATGACCTCTCAAACTACCCAAAGTAGTTATGAATATGTTTATTTTGACTGTCGGGTCACTCATTACTGGATCAGCCAGCTGCATGAGACCACGGATACTGATGGGCTGTCAGGAGAGGGGGAGGAAAAGAGAGGCTCCGTCCTCCGTGTATTATTCTTATATTATTATATAGAGTCATTATTCATTTGTTTTAAAGCTCAATAAATAACAAAGAAGACCTTTGACCGGCACTTTTCTCATTTTGTCCGGAAGATTTAAACTTTAACGGACATGTTGACAGGCGAAATCCCACCTCTGCTGCTAAATCCAGCGTTGAGAATAAACAGAAGGGCAACTGTGGCAACCATGCATGCGCGAGAAGTCTTCTTCGCTGCTTTTGGTGTATTTTGTGGCAGAAGTACAGCGCCACTTACAGGCCCGGCATATGTACTACAGCGTCTCCAGCGGTTCGAGCTGTCTCGTGTGGACGGACACGTTTCTGGTGCCTATTGCGTGTGGATGGAATACTTTTTTGATAACGATTTCAGTGTGTTTCCGTTATTGTCCTCGTGTGGCTGCAGCCTTAGAGTTGTACTTTAAGGGTTACGTTATGACTGCAGAGTTTTGTGTGGCCGAAATGTAATTACACATAGGGGCTACGGAATCTATAGATGTACCACCTGGACACCACAAGAGCTGTGACTGCTCAGCTCAGACAGTTTCAGATGCTGAAGGAGATAGTTGAGAGTGAAGAAAACATTATGGAAGTAAAGAAGGCTCAGTATATTTTCTGTTTCATTAGCACATATCTAGCAAACACATTTTCATCACAAGCCTGCGAGGCCGGCTCTCTATCACAGTGAATGAAAGAAGTAATGAGACAAGGAGAAATAGAAGTTACCTGGATGTGACTCCAGTTCTATAAGTAGGTTCATAGCCCACCATCGCTCTGTATCACAAATTCAATGAAAGAATGTATACACAATTACTGTGGGGAATAGGATTTAAAACAGGATATGGCCTGATACAAGTCATCAGTCTATTGTTGTAGTGTGGACATCAAATGGCCAAATGAGGAGAAAAGTTGTCTACAGCGGACTGTTGTTGACCCCTGGTGTAAAGTACAAACTTTTGCCTCCGCAATAAACACCTGCTGCTGTCAGTCACAGTAGACTTTAATCTGTTGATGGGACTTCAGGTAACTCAGCTATTGTGTGAGTGAGTTCATGAGAAAGAAGTGTGTTTACCTGCTGGTGTCCGTGCTCTTGGCCCTGGCCCCGCCCCCTGCCCTCCGAGAGCCGCTGGAGGAGGAGGAGCCCAGTGAATCAGATGATGAGCTGCTGATGCTGTCACTGTCCTGGCCCCGCCCCCAAGATGTTGCTGCCCAGCCGCCCCGGAGTGGCCGGCGGCTGAGGGTGGGGGAGCTGTCTGAGGTGGTCTCTGGAGCGCTGCTGTCGATACTCGCCATGCCTGTCCAACAAACAGCTCTGTTACTGGAGCCATTTCACAAAGAGCACAAATACGACTAGAACTAACTTTCACTTGGGACACCATGTTATTTAGACGCACCCATTAAGTTATACTTGTATCATGTAATGCAATTCAACAGCTCTGACAACACACACACACACACACACACACACACACACACACACACACACACACACACACACACACACACACACACACACACACACACACACACACACACACACACACACACACACACACACACACACACACACACACACACACACTACCCGTGTGTTTCTTCTTCTGGCGCACAGGCGAGCCCCAGCAGCGCTGGCTGTATCCGCAGCGGGCCCCCAGAGCCAGCCGGCTGGGCACCGTGGCCTCTGCCTTAATAGGCGCCGTCTCATTCTGGTGCTCAGCTGATGAAGCAGGCCCATCTGACAGGGTGAGGAAAGAGTACGATGTTACCACAGCGTCATCACCACTGCTAAACCAACATTGAAATCAGAGTCAAAGGGGAATATGCATTTGATTTGACAGTTTTAGAGCCTCCACAGTGTTCTATGAGAGGAGGGGTTCTCACCATGCTCCCGGGGCTCAGCAGTGCTCTCTCCGGCTGTGTTGTTCTGCACTGGGTTCAGATCGGCCTGCTGCCCCACTTCCCCAGATCCCGTGGCAGCAGAGCAGGAGGCTGCCACAGTGGCAGCAGAGGAAGAGGAGGGTCCATGTTTGGAGATGCCCCCTGCTGCTCCGCTCACCCCACTATGGCTCGCAGCAGAGTGTTTGGAAGGGCTGCGCTGGCTGCCAGCTGCTGGCTTGCTGGAGTAGAATGAGCTCAGAGTCTGGGGCTTATGGGTCTGACTCTCCCTGTCCAACAACTTATCCAGTATCTGAGGATGGGGGGAGAGAAAGACACATCGTAAACTCCCATAGCTTTATTTCTTAGTAATTGTGTTAAAGGTCCCATGTCATGGCCATTTCTACTGATCATAATGCCATTGTTGAGGTCTACTAAAATAGATTTATATTGTGTTCCAAAATTGCATTGGTTTCTCATACAGCATCTCTGTATAGTATGTGTATTCACTCTCAGTCCTAAATGCCTTGTTGGAGCTCCCTGTTTGTGATTGGTCGAATGTTGCTAACCCCGCCCCTTTCACGTGAACGCACTCTCAGCTGGAGAGAGAAACCCTGGCTTGATTTACCGAGTTGATAACCAACGTCGTAGGACCGCTTAGCGAGATCTCGTTTGTTAGGGTTAGTTAAGATAACTCAAACATATCCAGGGTCTGTTGAACTGGCTTCGTAGTACAGGGCACAGGTGGCTGCATAGCAGCGCTAATGTCAAAGACACAAACATTATATTTTTCTTTACCTGGATGTAGTGACAAAAATATTTGGGAAGGCTTAGCTTTCCCTAGCCTACAGTACCCGCCGCCCCTGGGTACACTATTGACTATTAATGGCCAGGGGGCTAACCCATTTTTCACTATATTTGATATAAATCGAGCCTAAAAACTTACTTTATTTTCCAAAATGTACCAAAAGCTACTAAATAACACTGGTGAATGTTTGATTGTATCAAGTTTTATCAATGCTGGAAAATGTTCCATAACTCCTGGGGGGCTAATCATTTAGGCCTCAACTGTATATACACCTATAATAAATAAATAGTAATTCTGACCTCAGAAAACAAGATGTGAGGAGACACTTTTACCAACGTGCAAAAGAGTGTGTCCGTTTGCTGTGTATCATCCATTGGTTTGTTATATTTATAAACATTTTAAATACAAAGTGTTTATTTTCACTTCCGTTTAAAAAAAAAAAACTAAATCTTGAGTGAGTCATCGCTGCTCTTTCCGACACATAAAGGATGATCACTGTTCAGTTTTTGCCGGCGCTGTGCCTCACGTTGTGTAAAATGTAATTTATATCAAAATCTTTAATAGGTAGCACAATGTACAGAATAACGTCCCTCTAGCTCTTGAACTGAAAACATTTTGTGAAAAAATAATTCCTAAAAAATATAAATAATCATAATATATCATCAAATATGTGATACGTGTAAGGTTTTATGCAAGTATAAACATATGCCAAAACACTTTGTCAGTATGTTGTCTGTGTGTACCTGATTGCAAACTGTGTACATGTACAGGACTGTCTCAGAAAATTAGAATATTGTGATAAAGTTCTTTATTTTCTGTAATGCAATTAAAAAAACAAAAATGTCATACATTCTGGATTCATTACAAATCAACTGAAATATTGCAAGCCTTTTATTATTTTAATATTGCTGATTATGGCATACAGCTTAAGAAAACTCAAAAATCCTATCTCAAAAAATTAGAATAGTTCCTCAGACCAAGTAAAAAAAAAAGATTTATAACAGCAAAACACAATCAAACATTTGAAAATGTCCATTAATGCACTCAGTACTTGGTTGGGAATCCTTTTGCACGGATTACTGCATCAATGCGGCGTGGCATGGAGGCAATCAGCCTGTGGCATTGCTGAGGTGTTATGGATGCCCAGGATGCTTCAATAGCGGCCTTTAGCTCATTAGCATTGTTGGGTCTGGTGTCTTTCAGCTTCTTCTTCACAATACCCCACATATTCTCTATGGGGTTCAGGTCAGGGGAATTTGCAGGCCAGTCGAGGACAGTAATGCCATGGTCAGTACACCAGTTACTGGTGGTTTTGGCACTGTGGGCAGGTGCCAGATCATGCTGGAAAATGAATTCCTCATCTCCATAGAGCTTTTCAGCAGACGGAAGCATGTAGTGCTCTAAAATCTCTTGGTACACAGCTGCATTTACTCTGGGCTTGATGAAACACAGTGGACCAACACCAGCAGCTGACATGGCTCCCCAAACCATCGCTGACTGTGGGAACTTCACACTGGATTTCAAGCAACTTGGATTTTGCTCCTCTCCAGCCTTTCTCCAGACTCTGGCGCCTTGACTTCCAAATGAAATACAAAACTTGCTTTCGTCTGAAAAGAGGACTTTGGACCACTGTGCAACTGTCCAGTGCTTCTTTTCCTTAGCCCAAGTCAGACGCCTCTTCCGTTGTCTTGAGTTCAGAAGTGGCTTGACCATGGGAATACGGCTATTGTAGCCCATTTCCCGGACACGTCTGTGAACAGTGACTTTTGATACCTGGACTCCAGCTTCAGTCCACTGTCTTTGAAGCTCCCCCAAATTCTGGAAGCGACTCTTCTTCACAATGCTGTTAAGGCTGCGGTCATCTCTCTTGGTTGTGCAGCGTTTCCTGCCACATTTCCCCCTTCCAACAGACTTTTTGTGGATGTGCTTTGAAACTGCACTCTGTGAACAGCTTGCTCTTTGAGAAATTTCTTTTTGTGTCTTACCCTCCTGATGGAGGGTGTCAATGACGGTCCTCTGGACAGCAGTCAGATCAGCAGTCTTGCCCATACTTGTGATTTAGTTTACTTAACCAAGCTGAGTGTTTTTCAAGGCTCAGGAAACCCTTGCAGGTGTTTCGAGTTAATTAGACGATTCAAGTGATTCGTTGAACACCCTACTAGTATACTTTTTCATGATATTCTAATATTTAGAGATAGGATATTTGAGTTTTCTTAAGCTGTATGCCATAATCAGCAATATTAAAATAATAAAAGGCTTGCAATATTTCAGTTGATTTGTAATGAATCCAGAATGTATGACATTTTTGTTTTTTTAAATTGCATTACAGAAAATAAAGAACTTTATCACAATATTCTAATTTTCTGAGACAGTCCTGTACATACGTTTGTGTTAACACATTTCCTTATGGGGGACTATTTGGCATACCATATATGTGAAAGTAGTAAAAACTGAAACCCTATTTCAAAAGCCAGTTGAATTCTTTACCCTGGCTTACTGTTATCTTTTACCATGTCAAAACCAATTTAAATTCAAACGGTTGGATGGTAATGAGGAGATTCGATGACTACCTTCTTGAGCTTGCTCTGGTCGTCCTTGTAGGTGATCATTAGAGCCAAAGCCAGGTCACCTTTTACCCGCCGAGTTCCTTCACACAGCAGAGGATGCTCCGCCTCACTCACTGTGGTCTTCATACCTTTAGACACACAGAGGAGAGATCAGAGCAGCAAGTGAGGGGGGGGGGGGGGGGGGGGGTGTACAGTGTGGACAAATGTACAAATAGGGGGATTAGAGAAGTGGTGAGGAGAGAAAAAAGCAAAACTGAGAAGCAGAGCGAGACAGAAGTGAAGGAACACATTTACCAAGTGCAGCGACAGCAGCCTCGAAGCCAAGCTCCTCATCTCCAGGCATCTCGTTGTTACGGTTACGGCTTGGTGGACGGGAACCAGTTGGGGACACAACTGCACAAACAATATGGAAAAAAGTGAAAGGGATGTTAATTCTTGAAGTTCCCATTGAAAAAACGATACCATACAGTAATACTTAATTGCAGGAAGTAACCTAACAAGTAGTATTGCAGGACTGTAGAACACTCAGAATCCGAGGTGTGACAAACAGAAAAGATTTTCCACTCGCCCCGAAAGACCTAAGGCGCCAGATTTTCTGATATATTCCATGTGGTCTTTGCATGAAAGCAGATGGCAATACACCCAAGTAAAAACATCTTCGTTTTGTCAGGGAAAGAAAATATAAAACATGATATTTACATCATGCAACTTCCTCACTTTGATCTTGCCACTGGACAATGAAACATTGGCTTTTTCAATTGGTTGAAAACAGTCTTGACAGCATATACTACTTACCTAAGTAGAGTTCAACATTTTCAATCGTGATGAGAAACAGTTGGTGGTTACCTGGGGTACACAGCACATCGAAGATGAAGCTGGCCAGCATGAGCGGCAGCACCGGCCTGTAGTCACAGAAGTTTCCGTCTCGTAGCTGCCCGCCCCTCTCCCTTATGGCCGACATCTCCACCAGGCCCAGAGGAATCTTCTTCAACAGAGACACCACCTCCGACTCCTGGTAGGCCAGCTTCACCTGGCCAACAGACAGGTATCAACCACACCATACATGTAAGACATACATGGAGTTAATACAGGGGAAAGGAAGCCATCCCAAAATGATAATTCTCACTTTATTTACATTTTGGGAGTCATGCTCAAGTCAAACATACATACCAGAAGACAGAGGAAAAATATAAAATCTTCTTATCCATACTATATATGCCGATGTTTAGAGAGATTGTACGGCCACTGAGACCTCCAAATGCAGTTTAAAACAGGGCCTTTTGTCCCTACAATCTATACGTGCCACTATATCTTTTCTTTCATGTTGACTGAGCTTTTCAGACCATTTGGCCCAGTGGCAGCTCTTCAGTATTCTGACAGATAACTCTTCATTCTACCAGCTGCTAGCTCGGAGTCCTTCATTTCAGAAGAAGGTCAGGTACCGATGGCCATTTAAAAAGTTGCACCTGACAATTGACGACGACCTGGTATTACCCTGAAAAGTATGTATTACTATTGAGTCAGAAAAAATGCATCAGCGTAAAGCAATACTTAATAATTAAAAAGTGGCATAAAATTAGGGCCAAAACGATGATTCAATATATCAATGAGCCAATCGTAAAAGTATTGGTAATGATTATTTTGACAATCTATTGTTTTTCTGCTTCTCCAAGCTGAATCAGTGAGAGAAACATTATCTAGTTCCATCTTGTCAAATGTTCAATGTGTTGTCTTATTTAAAACACCTCATGAATAAGTCAACAGGCCTCATGATTAAGGTCAATCAAAGTCTCTATGACATTACGGTAAAAACCCCTCAACCTGTCCCCCTGCAGTAGCTAGCCAGCAGGCCCTAAATGCTAGTGGATAAACAGCATTTACACAGGATTGGCCTTTATTGAATATACTTAGATAATAAATTATGCATTCAAACCTTAATATTTTAAAGCGTAATTATTTGATAACATATACAAATAACAATAAAAGTTATTCTACAATCATTGAATGAATAGTTTGAGTATTTATGTATGCGAGAGTGACAGACCTCCAGAGCTTTGGTGGAGGCCGGGGGTCTCTGCAGCTCCAGAGAGAACATGCCGGTGCAGAAGGCCAGGTTGTGGAGCTCCAGCCGCTCACTGAGGACGGTGAGGAGGAAGGCGGCCTTGGACAGCGTGTTGGTGGCTACCTGCGTCTGGCGGCTGGTCGACACCTTGCTCTTCTTACCCTGAATCCAACAACCAGGCAAATCATGAGGACATGGAACTAGATTTGATGTCTGATATGCCTGTACAATGTAGAAAATATGCTAAATGACAGACTCTGGGAGCTTATCCCAACTAATTTACCCTCGCATGTCTGTGGTCTGCAGAGGTCTTCAAGTGTGTCTTTAAAAGCACTTAGAGCAACACTGGTTAAGCAAACATCACACGTCAGAGATTGAATACGCTGAATTGCTGTGGACTTCGACAAAAAGTTAACTTTCATCTGAAAAGCTGTGTGGGATATGTTTTTGGGTTGTAATGTTTCGTAAAAATACGTGAACTCTCAATTCCATATGTATTAATGATATATAATGAAAAATGTTATATTTGTATTGTCTGGAAGCCTGTTCTTACGCTTCCTATAGCTTATTGGGATGTCCCATTTCACATGTTTCCATTATGTCTCATGATTGTACATGTATTTTTATTTAACTTGATGATGATAATGATGATGGCGATATGCAGATTAAAATATGAATTTCTTTGTTTTAGTGAACATTTAATAGGTTTTGCTCTTGTGCACAGTATAAAACGATGCTAATTTAAAGCAGATACAAATCTTGTGCCTTTCCTTTATAAAGAAATGCTCAATATCCCCACTACTATTTAAGATGCTGACTGATGAGATTGGAAGATTGAAACTGCAGACAGAAGCCGGAGACAGACTGGATCTACCTTAGTCTGTGGCTGCTCCACCTTCAGGTCCGGAGGGTTGGCTAACAGGTCTCTGGCCAGCTCCACGGCCAGTCTGCACGCCTCATTACTGTAGCCGTGAGCATAGAGGGCCTCCGCACACGCAAACAGCACCTGCACACACACACACACACACACACAAACAGTGTTATTGTCCAGTGGTATTCAGTCAGTCAGGTTTAAAGACAATGTAGTTAGAGGAGATCAGTCACAGTTTTCGTTAACAAAATTAATTTACAATGCAGTGAAGACAGACAGACATGTAGACCTAAGTTCTAATGTGACTCATCAAAAAAACACTGTTGGAAGAGTGAATGCTTTGTTCTCTCTGCAAGTGTTTTGGGTTGGTAACTTAAAAAGGCCCAAACTCAATTTCAATGGGGGCAGTGACTGAGGGAAACAGAACTTAAAGGTCCCATGTCATGGCCATTTCTACTGATCATAGTTGTTGAGGTCTACTAGAATACATTTCTACTGTTCCAAACTCACATTGGTTTCTCATACAGCATCTCTGTATAGTATGTGTATTCACTCTCTGTCCTACAAGGCTTGTTGGAGCTCCTGCCCCCCCACTCCCTATGAGCCTAGTGGCCGTCTGCGAGACAGTGAGACACAGCCCGAAACCAACCCGAGCACACACACACACACACACACACACACACGCAGCCTGGCTGGGAGTTTGTGTGTGTGCTCACACATCGACTCACAGCCTTAACATAACAGCTCCGCGGTCGTAACTATACCCAATACGTCACTGTACCCAGGAAGAAAAAGAGAAATGTCCAACGAGTCGTTCTGGGGCAGCATAGACAGGTCTTTTCTGTGTTAGAGTTTTACTCACTACAGGGTGGACTTTGAGGATTTTTGACTCTGCAGACCATTTACATGCAGAAAAACCTTCATAACACACAAGGGGACGGGTAATAACCGGAAAAGCATGACATGGGACCTTTAATGTTTAATGTCTATGGATGAGGTTCTGGTGTATTTGCCTTCCTGTAGTGCCTTGACTGTGAACACTCCTCCTTCTTTACCTCCATGCGACCCTCCTGCTCCAGCGGCTTCATCCCTGCGAAGATATCAGGCTCCTCCTCCTGGTGGCCCTCAGCCAGCTGTCTGTCTGCTCCCTCCTCCGAGGCAGCACTCAGGTAGTATGCCTGGTAGTCGTCCTCACCCACAGGTTCTCCTCCTGCAGCTCCACCTGCTGCCTCTGCTGCTTGGTGAGCTGCCCCCCCACTCCCTGCTGCTGCTCCAGCCGGCCCCGCCTCTCTGCGGCCCCGTGCAGGCTTGGAGTTCTGAGTGGAGCCTGATGTCACTGTTGCGATTGAAGTGGAAGGCTGGTTACTGCCAGCGGAGTCTACATCTTCCTCTTTGTTCTGAACCGGCTCGACCTCCTGCTCGGCGTCCTTTTCTGCAGCGCTGGGCATGTCCATCACAACCACCACCGTCTCTTTGGGGGGGAAGCAGGGGGGAGCCGGCTCTGAAGCAGGAAGTGCAGCCGAGGCATGGCTCACACGCTTTGTTTCACATATCTTGCTCCCCCCGTTGCTGTTGCTGTACTTACGTGAGTCTCGAAGCAGTGGGCTCGGGGAGGGAAGCATCTCAGGTGGAGGGGGGAGAAACTCAAAGGTGTTGCTCGCCTCTGCCCCCAGAGCCAGACTGCAGCCGTCATCCAGGCTGAGCTCGGCCAGGTCCGGCTCCAGGGAGCTGTCCTCACTGCTGGTTCTCCGCTTGGCACTGGCATGCTTACCACCTCCTACCCCACTCCCTCCCACAGGACCCCCTACAGAGGCCCCCTTCCCACCTCCCTGGGTCAGTTTCAGCTTCCCTCCAGAGGAGGAACCCGGCCCCTTGTACATGCACTTCCCTCCTCCATCTTCCAGGGACAGAGAGACACCCCCCCCCAGACGAACCAGCACACCCCCCCCTCCGCTCACTGACAGCCCCTTCCTCTTGGTCAGTAAGGTCTCCTTGGGTCGTACTGCCACCTCCTGTTGGGACGTGTGACCTCTGCCTTTAAAATCCCCCCCTGCTCCGCCTTCAGTTCTGCCCCCCGCTCCGCCTTCAGGGGTTTCTCCCCCCGATCCTGCAGCAGCTTTGACCCCTCTCTGGTGCAGCACTGCCCTGGACCAGCAGAAGGTGGCGCTCTTCTTATCAGCGCTGCAGTAGGTGATGCTCTCTAACGGGTAGGCCACCTCCCAGTTGAAATAGCAGGACTCCACAGCAGGCTTGAAGCCCTGGAACAGTTTATCCAGAGACTTGCGGTGTTGTCCCCTCTTCACGATCTCTATGACCTTCAGGTGCCACTGCTTTAGTTGCCCGGCCAGCTCCAGACGCCTGGAACAGAGCATAACAGTCTCTATGTGATGTTCACTTCATCTTAAATGTGTTGTCCAATGCAATCATTAAGTGGTGAAAGCACTGAAAATACATTTATAGCCATTCATTTGCACATTCTGACCTGCAGGGGCTCATGGTGGGGTCAAGCACCGCCAGCCTCCATAGCACCACCATCTCATCACACATGCTGGCACAGGCGTGAGCCGCCACCTCAGATTGGCCGTTGCTGCGCCCGGTGTGGCCACTGGCACTGCTGTGGGATGCTGAGGTCCGAACACTGTACCACCAACTGATGATCTGAAACACAGCCACAGAGGTCAGAGGTCTGGATTATTGCCACGTTGAATTTACATAAATAAATGTCACCGTTGTTGTCCATAATGTAACAAAGACCTCATGCATACTCAATGTTACCCCTCTAGAGGAATCGTTTCTTTTTATTTTATGTCAAGCCCCTATTATTGTAAATGCTCATGTGCGTGTTTTTTATCCTTCAGCAGCTGCAGTTGGTGTCATGGTCAGGATGTACCTGTTCGTAGGTGAGGCACTGCTCAGTGAGAATCTCCAGCAGGGGGGCAGCATTGCTGTCTCGTCTCTTGAACATCTCCCTGACGATGGACAGAAGGTTCCAGATGCCTTCTGGCTCTCTGCCCCTCAAAGGTCGCAGGAGACACGCCCATTCAGCAGCGGCGGGCGGCTCCGTGGACGACAGGTACATAGAGTTTACATCACTAAGGATCACAAACACACACCACAGATTTTGGTCAAGTAAAACTGAAGAAGAGATAAAGTAAGAATACTACTCAGTGCATGACATTAAGGATTTTGTGCTGTGGGCCATCTAATCTAATTTACAGATGGCCCTGAGCCCAACACAGATTGTCCTGAAAAATGCGCGCGGACGAAATGGCACGAAGGGTTTGGGGGGCCTCCCCCTAGAAAATGTAGATTTTTGCAGGTCTTAGATGCTGTCTGGTGCATTCTCTCGACTGAATTATAAGATGAACCACCACAATATTATATTGTACAATTTAAATGTGATTCTTCATTTCACTTGTTTGTTTGTTCTTGTTTGCTCGCTTGCATGCCCTGCATAGTTACAAGAAATACTTAAGTTGTTGGTCAAGACACTTTCCATCGGATGAAGGCAAATGCCTTCCCAGATGTAAAAAAAGTAGAAAACATTACATTCTGTTGTAACTGCCAAAACAAACATTATTTACACTATTATGGCCCCTGTTAAAAATGTTTGTAATGTTATCTACTGTAAGTTGGTCGAACGAATGCCTCCTCATCCGGAAGCTGACGGAGCAGACCCGAGCAGCAGTCGAGAGGAGCCGAGCGCATCCGCGAAGCACACAAAATGGCGACGTCAGAGTTCCCGTTAGCCGGCAAATCTAAATCTCTTCGGTCAAAATAATTTCCCTTTAGTGCAATACCGCTTCATTTGCGCCACTTATGTGACAGACAAGAAGAGTATGTGACAGACAAGAAGAGTATGTGACAGACAAGAATAGTCAATTCTAATGTCTAACACTTAATGTGAAGAAAAAGATGTCATGTATGGGTTGATTGTGCGTTGATCTGTTGGTAATGCCTCGGGGTTCCGGTGGGCATGTAAACAAATGCATAATGCTGCGCTATACTTTGTGGCCTCACCCAGTTGCATAGTGACACTTATTGTTTAGGTGTCTTTTAATAAGCAGGTAGTCATATCATTAGCTAGAACTAGCTGGATCTGATATGGACATAAACGCGAGTAAAGTCTAATCTGGCGGGAGAGAGATCAGCTGCTGCTGACGAGTCGACACTCAGCTCTGCATGATCACATGCAGCGGTAAGCGGACAAAACACACACTTCAGGTTAGAATATCACACGTAGCTATTTTAATTACCTCTCAAACTAACTAAACTAGTTATAGATATGTTTAGTTTTACTGTCGGGTCACTCATTACTGGATCCGTGAGCTGCATGATACTGGTATAATAGATTGCCCGATCGGGCAACCAGCAGGTGATGCTTCATTGCCCGAGCTAAATACTAGATGGCCGCGGGCCATCGGGCAGTCCTTAATGTCGAGCCCTGCTACTGCACAAACAATGCAGATGAAAATGAAGAAATACTGTTTCAGCCAGGCAGAGTATAGCTAGCTACACGTGTGTGAAAGGGATTAGTGATGTGTTTAATGTTTATAATATTCCTAAAGCCTTTAGGAAATGGATGAGGGAAGATAATGTTAGACGAGTAGTGTGTACCTGAAGACGACAGGTGAGGGCCCACAGAACTTGTGCAGAGTCTTTTTGATGTTGTCGCTGAGGGTGGACTCATCCAAATACCAGGTGCTCTGGTCAGACGCTGAAGGGCCTGCTGTCGGGTCTACACACACACACACACACACACACACACACACACACACACACACACACACACACACACACACACACACACACACACACACACACACACACACACACACACACACACACACACACACACACACACACACACACACACACACACACACACACACACACACACACACACACACACACACACACACACACACACACACACACACACACACACACACAATTTAGGAAGCCAGAAAAAAAACGGTCCTACTTAATTTAGTCCAGTTCATTTTACTTTAATAACATTTCTATTCCATTTTTACATTGCTGCAAGTTATTGAACCGTAGAGCTATTGGGGTTTTAAAAGAAAACCTCCTCTTTGCTCGAGTTACAGCAACATTTTGCAACAGCTCTCAGATAAGTTACTATCCAAACACTCCTCTCTATGGATACCATAGAGACACAGAACTAAAACAGGCACTTCCTCTCCACATAAGTAACATCGCTGCCATCTAGCTGCAGATAATTGTATCATTTTGGCTGAAAGCGGTTCACTTTCTGAGCTTGAATGAAATGATGAAATGATCCCCTGTGGTGTGTGCTTGCCACACTGAGTGCTCTGTACCTGGAGCTCCACACACTGTGTTGATGGCAGTAGACTGAGAGGAAAGCAGCTCATCCAGCAGCCGCTGAGCTGTGGGGAGAATCTGGATAAACAAAACTGAATGAATACCAAGTCTGCTTTTTCAAATCTATGATGTACATCACAGATATCATACTTTCAATTTGCTCAATAGTTTGGATTATAAAGTCAACAGCTTCAGAACATGGACAGTACCTGCTGAGGCAGCTCACTGATGAGGTACTGAGCAAACTTCTGCAGCTGGTCCCTCTGCAGCCGGGACAGAGACTCAGAGACAGGAGCCCTCAGACACACTGCTGATGCCTGCACGCACGCACACACACACACACAAACATGAAGATCAGCAACATTAAAATAAAAATAAAAATAAAAAAACGTTCCATTTAAGAAACATGTACCGTAATTTTCGGACTATAAGCCGCACCTGAATATAAGCCGCAGCAGCGGCATACCACTCTCGGTTCCACTTTTACTTTTGCGCGCTACCTGTCTCACTCTATTCCGGCCTCCAGCTTTTCCTGCTGGAACCCGCCGCTTAAAGGTGGGGGTCCGCGGACCGGCCATAGAGCCCATAGAGTTAAAGGTGTTGGCCGTTAGCTGTAAAAATCCATAGATTAGCCGCACCGTTATATAAGCCGCAGCGTCGGAAAATAGGGAAAAAGGCGCGGCTTATAGTCCGAAAATTACGGTATTTGCTTTTATTCCATTTTCCCTAAATATATATGTGTGTCAATAGTTTTTCTGATGCTTATGAGAAGAGACGTATCCTTATTCTTATCTGAGGATGCTGCTGCCAGATGCACCCTATAGTCAATTAATCATTTGTTTGGTTTTACTGGGATAAATGACATCACTTGATTTAATGGAAATGTGATAGAGTCAAATGTATTTTGTTCGTGTGGACATAAACTCACATTATGGATCCTGAAGAGGCAAAGGGCCACCACATGGGCGCACCATTTGGCCCCAGCACCACAGGTACAGCTGCAGGAAGTGATGCGGCAGCGATCGAACATGACCGCCACATTGTAGGCGCCTTTGGACTGCCCCGACTGGCTGGACACCACTGTAGCACTGAGATGGAAGCCTAGGACAGAAGGATCAACACAGAATTAGAGCAGAAGACAGAAAAGGGCTGAACAAAGAAACACATCTACAGTGGGGCAAAAAAGTATCTAGTCAGCCACCAATTGTGCAAGTTCTCCCACTTAAAAAGATGAGAGAGGCCTGTAATTTTCATCCTAGGTATACCTCAACTATGAGAGACAAAATGAGAAAAAGAAAATCCAGAAATGAATTATTGTCTGATTTTTAAATAATTTATTTGCAAATTATGATGGGAAATAAGTATTTGGTCACCTACAAACAAACAAGATTTCTGGCTCTCACAGACCTGTAACTTCTTCTTTAAGAGCCTCCTCTGTCCTCCACTTGTTAACTGTATTAATGGCACCTGTTTGAACTCGTTATCAGTATAAAAGACACCTGTCCACAACCTCAAACAGTCACACTCCAAACTCCACTATGGCCAAGACCAAAGAGCTGTCAAAGGACACCAGAAACAAAATTGTAGACCTGCACCAGGCTGGGAAGACTGAATATGCAATAGGTAAGCAGCTTGGTGTGAAGAAATCAACTGTGGGAGCAATTATTAGAAAATGGAAGACATACAAGACCACTGATAATCTCCCTCGATCTGGGGCTCCACGCAAGATCTCACCCCGTGGGGTCAAAATGATCACAAGAACGGTGAGCAAAAATCCCAGAACCACACGGCGGGACCTAGTCAATGACCTGCAGAGAGCTGGGACCAAAGTAACAAAGGCTACCATCAGTAACACACTACGCCACCAGGGACTCAAATCCTGCAGTGCCAGACGTGTCCCCCTGCTTAAGCCAGTACATGTCCAGGCCCGTCTGAAGTTTGCTAGAGAGCATTTAGATGATCCAGAAGAGGATTGGGAGAATGTCTGTCATATGGTCAGATGAAACCAAAATATAACTTTTTGGTAAAAACTCAACGAGACGTGTTTGGAGGAGAAAGAATGCTGAGTTGCATCCAAAGAACACCATACCTACTGTGAAACATGGGGGTGTAAACATCATGCTTTGGGGCTGTTTTTCTGCAAAGGGACCAGGACGACTGATCCGTGTAAAGGAAAGAATGAATGGGCCTATGTATCGTGAGATTTTGAGTGACAACCTCCTTCCATCAGCAAGGGCATTGAAGATGAAACGTGGCTGGGTCTTTCAGCATGATCCCAAACACACCGCTTGGGCAACGAAGGAGTGGCTTCGCAAGAAGCATTTCATTGGAGCCAGTCTCCAGATCTCAACCCCATAGAAAATCTTTGGAGGGAGTTGAAAGTCCGTGTTGCCCAGCGACAGCCCCAAAACATCACTGCTCTAGAGGAGATCTGCATGGAGGAATGGGCCAAAAATACCAGCAACAGTGTGTGAAAATCTTGTGAAGACTTACAGAAAACGTTTGACCTCTGTCATTGCCAACAAAGCGTTTCCCCTATATACAAATAGTGAAGGCGCAGCGCCGCTGCTGAAATATGAGCGCCGCTGCTAGGGGGCGCCAGCCAGGTGAGGTACCCAAAAAAAAAAAAAAAAAAAGGTTTTTTTTTTTTCTTAAAATAATAATAAGGGGCGACCCTTTTTCATTTTTGATTGTTTGTTATGTAGATTTGTAGTATTTGTGTTACTGGCATAGGCGACACAGGCGGTCGCCTAGGGCGCCAGATCTGGGGGGCGCTGCGCTGGTAGCTCTGGGAGGGAAACATTTTTTTGGACCGTTGGCGCTCATCCAAATGTTCGGCCTTGATGTAACAACATTCATAATTAAGTCAATGTAACACCCTTTTCACCCCGGTTACACGTTTAATTTGCCCTGTACAGTGGGCGCTGTAAGTGATGAAAGTGGGGTATGTTGGCTTATCAGGCGCCCGCAGCTCACAGCCAAAGTGCGAGCGTGGTAGCGAGAGAGCGAGCAAGGGAGAGGGCGCACCGGTACCGGCGCTGTTGTTATTAGAATTTGGTGCTAGCTGCGCTAACGGATATAAGATGTAGATGTTTCTACAACCAGGGTGGAGGAGAGCTCTCCTGTCAGACTGAGAGGCTCAGTGAGGTTAAGGACTCTCTGAGTATTTAGATAGTTAATTTTAGTCTAAGTTATCTCAGTGGGTCTCAAACGTTTTGACCACAAATTATGTAAACACATATTTCCAAGGCACTCCTTTATAATTATTAGGATAAATAAAAACAGGTTTGAAATCATTCCAATGTATACTTAACCAAAAATATCGTTTAAAGTTGGAGAGATACAAAAATATGCATAAATAAATGAATGTTAACTAGGTAAAATAAGATTTGAATGAACAACAAAAATAAAATAAGCTACATTTATTTGTTATTGGCTATGGTAGGTTATTGGTTATGTTCACATACTTATTTGATTATTAAAATGTAAACCGATCTTTTTCATTTGGGCGTTTTAGAGTTGTACCCCCTAGATCAGGTCTCTAGTAATTGTGTGCTCAAAGTGCACCAGATTGAAGCATTTTACTGGACCCCCCTAGAGGATGTGACATCCACCCCCCAATTCAAACATGTTCATACAATACTGAATACATTTGAAGCCATTTTGACGTCTATTACCTATGTCAATAAGTTTCTGTTTTTGCAGTGTATTTGTCTTTTGTAGAGATTTTTCATTTATTCTTTACACATAAAATGTCGCCTAAAATCTCACCTAGGGCATCAAATTGTCTAGAACCGGCCCTGGTACTAGGCCTCAAGAGCCTTTCTTGTGCTGACACATGGCTGACACATAGAAACAAATTGGCGGGGCGCACTTCGCACGTGCACACACTAAAAAATTCCACGTGCTCCGCGCTCACATTATGCTGGGCCCACGTGCCTTAGCACCTCTGCTATGACTCCATCCTAGGGGAAACACTGAAAGGGTATATAACAAAGTATTGAGATGAACTTTTGTTATTGACCAAATACTTATTTTCCACCATAATTTGCAAATCAATTCTTTAAAAATCATACAATGTGATTTTCTGGATTTATTTTCTCATTTTGTCTCTCATAGTTGAGGTATACCTAGGATGAAAATTACAGGCCTCTCATCTTTTTAAGTGGGAGAACTTGCACAATTGGTGGCTGACTAAATACTTTTTTGCCCCACTGTATGTATTATCTATTACCTTTGTTTGATATTATTATTATATTACTCTCGCCGTACATTACATCATTACAAGCCACACACACACGGTTGGTCAGTCAAATTGAATAGACAATAAAGTATTCTGAATCTGAATCTACAAAAGGTATGAAAGCTGAAAACGCCCACCGATCTGCAGGGGATCTTTGACAGCTCGGATCCTGTAGAGCTGCTCTCCACGCTGGAATTCATCTGGACTCCCGTTAGCCAGGCAGGAATACAACCTGTAGCAGGAGGAAAGAGACATAATATTAACTTCTCTAGGTGGTGTGCAATAGGGCTGTGGTTAGGAGTGGAGCGTTCTTTTCATCACAGCACAGTAAATGAGTTTTAAACAAATCATTAAAACACTTCAGTTAATGAGTAAAACTTATTAATTGTTCTTCAAATATCAATAGTTGCCAGGATTGTCAAAAAGCATATCCCCGTTGAGAGGCAAAGAAAGAACCCGGGGAGCAGTGCTCTCACCTGATGTCCTCTTCATTCTCGGGGAAGCTCCAGTAGGCGATGCGGAGCTGTAGCTGCTCTGGGACGGGGGGGTAGACCTTTTCCACCACCTCGAATGGGATGTGGAACGCTACCTGCTTCGCTGACAACTCCACCAGAGGAATCACCTGGCCATCTGAGGAAGAGAGGAGAGGAAGATCAGCCCCATCAGCCTCGGGGAACAAAGACTGCAGCTAGTGCTTCGCTCACTAGTATCACTGTCTTAAAGCTGCAGGGTGAGTGCCTGATGAATACCTGACAGAGGGGTATAAAGATTCACATCACAGGCCCAACTGTGGCAGTCTGTTCAATGTGTTGAATGGGATTACAGTAAACTGACACAGCTGCACCTAAATCTTCATCACTGCAAACAAGACGTCAATCTTAAATAATTAAATAAATAAATAATAACAAAAACAACAATACAAAAATAATGGTCTCATTTTGTGTGTGTGTGTGTGTGTGTGTGTGTGTGTGTGTGTGTGTGTGTGTGTGTGTGTGTCAAGAGCTATATTCAGAGCTCTGCTGCCGTGGTTAAAATCTTTCATCGTTGCCGTTGTGTGATTGGTGTTTAACTACGGTATTTAGCGTCGCCATATAGGTCCACAGCACCTCCGCTTTTAGGGTTGACGTCGCCCGGAGGTTGAATCTTGAATCTTGGACAGATAACAGTGACAGTTAAGGTGATCGGGTGATAACAGAGCTGCCAACTCCAGTAGGTAGAAGTTCATGGATTTGAGTTACCTTAAAGGAATGTTCCACTCATTAGATATTTTATAAAAACTTCAGTATTTAGTGAAACATTATGTTTAAACCATACCCTGAAGAAATCAGTGATATTCCCCGGTAAATAATGATTTTATAGCACTTTTTGAACAAAACCTGTATATTCCGTCAGGCAGCTGCCATTTTGGCAAGTTTCAGTAGTCACGTGATCCGAAAAACTAGGTCGTGACGTCATCTGCGCGTTCACTTTGTAAACACACAAAAACATGGCGGAGTATTTGAGTTTGGACTCGTCAGCCGAGGAAGAAGTTCTGAGCAATGTGGAGAGATTGGATGGGGGAATTCAGCCATACAGTTTCGAGCCAAGTGGCCAGAACCGTCAGGAATCCAGTGACGATGAGGATGAACAGCACGGTGATCTTGCTGGAGACGATCCCTTTATTCGTGCAATTGATTTCGGGGGACGAGTTGGGAAACCTGTACATGAATGGTGTACTTGCGATCGGTGTGTAGCCGTGGACAATCCTCTTATGAACATGTGTTGTCATGAGCTTGAAGAGCTTGAAAATAAACTGTCCACAGACGACTTGGATTGCATATGTTCACACAGGGAATTCATCATTGTAGTGTTAGAAAAAGCTGTATTGAGAACAGCATTGGTTGCAATGAAGGATGTGAAACGCACCTCTTTGGTTGAACCAATAAATGAAAGGTGGGTAAATGTGACAGGTACAGCCCTTTCTTCTTAGCATTATATACTTTACAATTATTATTATTATTATTATTATTATTATTAATGGACATATCAACTAAAGACAATTTATTTGTTTAGGAAGTTCTGGATTAAAGATTGAATTGAGTTTATCAAAAGTTTTAAAATGACATTTACATTCTAGGAGGAAATAATTTTCATCCTCAATCTCATGGCAATGTTTGCACAACCTGTCATTTACAGGAGTATTTGTGTATCGACCATATTCAATAAGAAGTTTATGGTTGTTAATTCTAAACTGGTCAAATGGATTCTGTCTACAATTGCATGGCAAGGACATGAAGGACAATGACAGATAATTTTCAAAACCAAAACTTTACTAAGTATAGCCATGATAAAAGAAATCAAAAAGCATATCTACAGAATGCACTCTTTATTGAACAATGTAGGTTAGGAGTCCAAACATAATAATGGTACAATGTAGTTGAATAAATTCCATAGTAGTTAATCAATCCAATAAAGAAAGTTAGAAGAAGAAAAGTACTTCATGTCAATAACCTGCTTAAAAAGCTGAGGGTTAGACTAGGTTTCTCTTTCAGAAACAAGTCCTGTTTCTCTTTTGAAGCCAGAAAAAGGCTAGTCACTGTGACCTTTTGCCCATTGCCTGAACAAGTTAGATACCGCCTATCACAGCGCAATGAGATTTGTCACAAATTGTAAAGCACTTACACATCACTGTACACTGTATACCAAGGCATGTTTGCCATCACTTACTGTACGGAGGCTCAGTCATTGGTACACATTTATTTATAAAGCCATGTTGGGTAAACTCCCGTATTACATCTGCTCTCTGATAACACAGAGAGTTGCAAGCAGCTATTGTCTGAGATCACTTGACGTATTGTTGTTAGATGTGCCGAGAGCAAGGACTGTCATGTGCGCAGCGCCACTTGCTTGGAACAGTCTACAGCTAAAACTGAAACTGAGCAATTGTATTCCTCTGAATGTTTTTAAAGCAAGTCTAAGTGAAATGCTCTTTGAAACTATGGGTATTTGTAAATGTTGATAAGTATGTAAATGTAGCTTGTAAATACGTTGTATGATATCCTCTATTGTTTTATGTTGTTTTATGTTTCATGTGGAACTTAATTGCAGCAGGTCTCCATTGAAAAAGAGATCTATGATCTCAATGGGACTTATCTCAATAAATAAAGGTTACAAACAAACAAACAAACAAAGAAATCAGTCTTCCCACAAGTTTCTAGGAATCAGGTGCCACAGAAACTGACATTTGTTTTTATTTCAGAACGTTCAGATTGGCGGCATACAGGGCAAAGGTGTGCGGAAAGTTATCCCCAGCTGTGTTGTCAAAGTAATACGAGAGAATTACCCAGATCCACAAGAAAACTACACTGGATTCAGAGAGGCTGATGAAACTGACAATGTGTATCCAGACTGAAATTGATTCCTATGTGAATTATCTGGTAGAAAGTTAAAGAATTTTTCCCTCCTGAAAATCTTGGTTACACCACCGACTCACTGGACATTTAATAAATATATATTAATATGAAAAACAAAATATGAAATCTTTTATTATTTGCCTCACTCTCAGGGAAATACTGCTGAATAAGGCTGGCTTTAAAAAATTGTTCGTTTGCAGTAACCCTAAATACTCAGAAAGTTAGGCAAATAAAAATATGTATGAACCAGAGCCTTTCGGCAAAATTCGCCGTTTTGAATCCAAAATAGGTCGTTTGTGTGATTCATGTAGATCTGCAATAAAAATATTTTTGGGGTATGGGGGGGTCCGGGACCCGGAGTAACCGGCAGCCGTGAGCTGTTATGTGCCATCATGAGACGCATGGTGTTCTTTTTTATATATATTATAATGAAGTGCGAGCTGTGTGCTCGAGTCTTCCTGCCTGTCGGCTCTGCTCATGGTGGATGTATAATAAGGCTCTGCTGCTCCGAGATGATGGTCTAGCTTCAGCAGCTACATTACCTACGGGTGCGTTCGTTAATATTAACTGTGCATCCGGAGTCACTGTGGCACAGACTGGACCGCTGGTGAACAGCTGTTAGAACAGGCCGTTCAGGTGTTCAGAGCAGAGCTCCCTGTTGGAGCGGCAGAGCGTGATGTGAACTGAAAAGTTTTTCTGTTGCAATATTATTTAAGGAATCGTTGAGCTAGCTAGCTAGCATACATTGTCACTATCTGCTAACGTTAGCTTTAGCCTTCTATTTCTAATAGTTTTTTTCATAGGCTATAAACAGAGGTGGTATAAGTATATATATATATATATATATATATATATATATATATTGTACTTGAGTAAAAGTAGAAGTACTCAGATCTTGTACTTGAGTAAAAGTAGAAGCACATAGATCTAGTACTTGAGTAAAAGTAGAAGCACATAGATATTGTACTTGAGTAAAAGTAGAAGCACTCAGGTCTTGTACTTGAGTAAAAGTAGAAGCACACAGATCTTGTACTTGAGTAAAAGGAGAAGTACTCAGATCTTGTACTTGAGTAAAAGTAGAAGTACTCAGATCTTGTACTAGAGTAAAAGTAAAAGTACTCAGATCTTGTACTTGAGTAAAAGTAGAAGCACATAGATCTTGTACTTGAGTAAAAGTAGAAGCACTCAGGTCTTGTACTTGAGTAAAAGTAGAAGTACTCAGATCTTGTACTAGAGTAAAAGTAAAAGTACTCAGATCTTGTACTTGAGTAAAAGTAGAAGTACCAGAGTATAGGAATACTCTGTTACAGTAAAAGTCCTGCATTCAAAATGTTCCTCAAGTAAAAGTAGAAAAGTATTATCATCAAAATATAGTGAAAGTAGCGACAGTAAAAGTAGTCATTGTGCAGATTGGTCCATTTCAGAATAATATATATGATATGTTTTATAATGATTGATCATGAAAGTGTTCTCAAAGCTGGTAAAGGTGCAGCTAGTTTGAATGACTTTGTATACTGCAGGGTAGCTTGTGGATTTGCTCCAGGTGGAACTAAAGTCTGATTTAACACTTGATTATATTTCACATCATTCATCCACATCTGTAAAGTAACTAAAGGTATTAAATACATGTAGTGGAGTAGAAGTACACCTTGTACCTCTGAACTGTAGTGGGGTAGAAGAACAAAGTAGCAAAACATTGAAATACTTAAATAAAGTACAAGTATCTCAAAATTGTGCCCAAGTATAGTACTTGTTGAGTTTATGAACTTAGTTACTTTACACCATGTGGCTATAAAGATAGAAAGACTAAGCCTTGCTCAACAGTGCTGCCAAAATTATAAACTGACTGCTACACAATTTAAAATAAATGCTTTTATATATTTCAATTAGATGTGACTCTTTGGCGTTTCTGTTATTATTAACACTGCTGCTTTAGTTGTTCTGCTAATATCCTCTGTTATTCCTCATTTTAAAGCCGATATTATGTGGGGTGGGGGAGCCGGGGTCTCGGATCCTTGTCACCTTTTTCATACCTGATGAGTTTGCATCCCTGTATGTTGAAAAGCCTCAGTCACCTTAATTCATGTAATAAAAACATCTAAGGTCAGTGACACTCAAAGCTAAATGTGCAATACCATGTTCAGCTATGTTACTATTTATAATGTTATTGTTCCAATATGTACATCAGAAGATGTACATATTGGAATTATTTCTTAACTTACAGTAGGCTATTTTTTACAATGTGTGTTGGAAGGAGTTATTAAATTACTATGAATATTGTCATTGTTGAAGGCTTTTAGAGAAGGGTGAACTATAAGCCTGAATTACATAACATTTTATACCTAAAAACATAAAAGCCACAATAAATGAATCACAATTATTCTAGTTATTTTTACCTCCCGTATTGCTTTCAACCCACCAGCTTTTATGGTGTTGTTACGTCACTAACTGTAAGCTTGTCCCATACAGTCTATGGTCACTCAGAGTAACCTACAGTTAATTTAGCTGCTGGAGAAGAAAGATCAAGGGGGGAGGGGGGGAGAGAGCTGTGGTTGATGGGCCATTAGTTGTGTAAATACACAGCTGAGAGCTGCCGTTTCATTCAGACTGTTTAAAAAACAGTAACAACGGACTATTTTTCTTAGCGGATGCATGTCAATTTAAATCAATACATACAACTATTTTTTAAATCAATAAAAACATTTTCTAAATCCATAAAAGCATTTCAATTAATACTGGGAGTCATGTCGTTACTTTGTTGAGAATGTGGCCGTGTAATAAGCGGGATAATTTGCAGCGACTTGTTCCTTATGGGGAAAATAGCACCCGTCATGCAGATCAGGATCCCTCCGCCACGCTTTGGGATCCTGATCTGCCGACGAGGCTCCAATAAAATATAAATATTTTTAGTGAATTACTGAGTTTAGGCACGTTAATAACGTTTTAATGAAGTTGAATACAGTATATTCATATGTGTCAGTGATTTCATGTCAATTCGGCGAACATAAACATAAATGATCGTGGTGAAGATGATGATTAAATTAGGATTAAAAATCGAGAGCCGGGCTTCATTTCCTTCTGTTCGTTTTTTTCGACTACACAACATTATTTTGTTAAATAACAACATGGTGATGTTTTGTAAATGATTACATGTCTCTTATTTAGCACAGAGTTTGATATCCGTGACATATGGATCTTAACAAAGTTCCGCTGTACATCCAGCGTACTGTATCTGACTTTATTTCACATGAATGATTTTATGTGCTTTTTTTAACGATAAAATTGTTACTCTTAGAAACAAAATCAATGACCTCTTGCCTTTGACCAGTATAGTGTTATCAACAGCTCCCGGAAACGTAAGTTCTAATATTACACTAGATAGTAAACTAGAATGCTTTTCAGCCATAAACCTTGAACAATTAAATTCAATGATTCTCTCTTCTAAACCATCAACGTGTATCTTAGACCCGATTCCAACTAAGCTGTTAAAAGAAGTTTTTCCATTAATTAGCACTTCTTTATTAAATATTATGAATATGTCTTTATTATCAGGCTATGTTCCACAATCATTCAAAGTAGCAGTGATAAAACCGCTTCTTAAAAAGCACAACCTCGATCCAGAGGTTTTAGCCAACTATAGACCTATTTCTAATCTTCCGTTCCTCTCAAAAATTCTTGAGAAAGCAGTCGCAAAACAGCTGTGTGATTACTTAAAAAACTATGATTTATTTGAAGATTTTCAGTCTGGCTTTAGAACACAACATAGCACAGAGACAGCTCTGGTTAAAGTCACAAATGACATTCTAATAGCCTCTGACAAGGGACTTGTCTCTATTCTTGTCTTGCTCGATCTTAGTGCTGCATTTGATACTATCGACCATGATATCCTATTGCAAAGACTAGAGCACTTAGTTGGCATACAGGGAACTGCTTTAGGCTGGTTTAGGTCCTATCTATCTGAACGCTCTCAGTTTGTACGTGTCAACGATGAATCTTCCATGCAAACCAAAGTTAGCCATGGAGTGCCACAGGGCTCAGTGCTTGGACCTATTTTGTTCACCCTATATATGCTTCCGTTAGGCAATATTATAAGGAATCATTCTGTAAACTTTCATTGTTATGCGGATGATACTCAACTATATTTATCAATCAAGCCTGATGAAATTAATCATCTAAATAAAATTCAAGACTGCCTCAAGGACTTAAAAACGTGGATGACCTTAAATTTTTTGATGTTAAACACGACCAAAACTGAAGTTATTGTACTTGGCCCGAAGAATCTACGAAACAAATTATCTAAAGATATATTAACTATGGATGGCATTAATTTGGCCTCCAGTGAGACTGTAAGGAATCTTGGTGTTATATTTGATCAGGATTTATCCTTTAACACCCACATAAAATCAATTTCAAGGACCGCCTACTTCCATCTACGTAACATTGCAAAAATCAGGCATATCTTGCCTCAAAACGATGCAGAAAAACTAGTCCATGCATGTGTTACTTCAAGGCTGGATTATTGTAACTCCTTATTATCAGGGTGTACCAAGAAGTCAGTCAAGTCGCTTCAGCTGATTCAAAATGCTGCAGCTCGTGTACTAACCAGAGTTAGGAAAAGGGACCACATTACTCCTGTTCTGGCTGCCTTACACTGGCTCCCTATAGAACACAGGATAGAATTTAAAATTCTTCTTCTCGCCTACAAAGCCCTTAATGGGCAGGCGCCATCTTACCTTAAAGAACTCATTATACCCTATTGTCCTACTAGGGCATTGCGTTCCAAGAATGCAGGGTTGTTGGTTGTTCCTAGAGTCTCTAAAAGTACAATGGGAGCCAGAGCCTTTTCTTATCAAGCTCCACTTTTGTGGAATCAGCTTCCAGTGTGTGTTCGGACGGCAGACACCCTATCCGTTTTTAAGAGTGCGCTTAAGACCTTCCTTTTTGATAATTCTTATAGTTAGGGCTGATTAGATTCAGCCCCTAGTTTTGCTGATATAGGCTTAGTTTGTCGGGGGACATCTTACTTCTTCCTTCTCTCTGTCTATACCTGTGTACTCTCATGTTCCGATTAACCCAGCTTCCCCAAATGTCTTTCTTTTTGGTGTCTATATACGCCGGGATCCGGAGTCATGGATGATCCTGCGGTCCTGTGTCATGGATTGCGAGTCCTGGATCTTGAGTCGTGGCTGTGGTGCTGGATCATAAGCCCTGGATGGATATCCTCGTGGATTCATCTTCTTATTATACACACATGCATTTCCAAACATTTGGACTACCTATGTTGCAAATGTATTATCTTTTCAATTTATACACGGCATCTATTGCACGTCTGTCCGTCCTGGGAGAGGGATCCCTCCTCTGTTGCTCTCCCTGAGGTTTCTCCCATTTTTCCCTTTAAACTGTGGGGTTTTCTCTGGAAGTTTTTCCTTGTACGATGTGAGGGTCTAAGGACAGAGGGTGTCGTATTGTCATACTGATATTCTGTACAAACTGTGAAGTCCACTGAGACAAATGTAACATTTGTGATATTGGGCTATATAAATAAACATTGATTGATTGACATGAGCTCCAGTGTGGAACCCCACTGCACCCCCTGGTAGATCAATGATCCATTGCAGCTGGCTTCATTATAATTACATTTATCTATCACGGGGGCGGTCTCAAGTCAAGCTGGAGGTTTTCCCTTGAGCGAGGGCAGATCACATACCAATCACGGCGCTCGCGTTTCAAACTGTCTGAAATGAATCGCTATATCTGTAGGTAGAGTTTTTTTTTCTAAAACGGGTATTCTGGAGTGTTGCATTTACGACTTCACTCTTGTCAGGTTTCTCAATATCAAACATGTTTTGATTAACTTCTGGAAGCTGAACATGAGACTTCTCCAAGCCATGGGTACGCATGAGGACCACATCCCTCATCATATCTTCACGATAGCAGTGTTCTTTTGGAACTTTCACTGCTTTTGCAACCTACTTTTTCCTGTTTGTAAAGGACTTCGGCACTACAACATCATACCTAGGCTGACCAGATATGGTTGTAGCCTGCTGTCGACCAACACCATAGTTGTGATCAATAGCAGCTAGCTGTGTTCTACATGCCATGCCCTCATGAGAAAAATGCTGCCTCTTCGGAGCATACTTGTTGATCAAAGAATGATAGACTTCCAGATAACCAGTATGGCAATATAAAGCACAGTACTTCAAATCAGCTATGATTTGTTTGTTTTTCACCACTTTGGTGAGAGCATCATGAGCAGGAGACCCAACTGAAAGCCATGATTTTGACCTGTCTTCTTCACCAAGTGGGGGATGCTCGCAAGCATGAAATAATTTCTTGTCATTCCACACATGGATGTTGGCTGTGTGGTAAAGAATGGAGTCCCATTTCTCTTTGAGAATCTCCACATTGCCTTGGCAGGATTCTGCACACCACCAGAAGTGGTTACTTATTGACTGTAACCAGCCAAGGAGAGGGGCAAAAGCTTTTTTCTTCCCACAGGCTTTGATAATTTTCTTAATGATACTCTTGCAGAAATGCCAAAGATCAAACTGGTGAGTAATTTCAGGAAATTCCACCCTCAGTATCTTTCTAACAGTTTTGTGCCTGCCTGTGGTAAGAATGTTGATGGAGATGTTCCATTTCTTCATGTTAGAAAGACACTGTTTGAGACCCATGGGTTCCATGGCATTGGAGTTCTTCACACTGGGATCTGCCTTATTAAGCCCAACAAAATCAACAATAAGACCAGTATCTACATCCATAAGGGAATATGTCCCATACTTCGCAGAGTGACCAGGACTGTCACAACGACCATCACCAGATAAAACAATGTTGGGCTCCCTGCATCAAGAACACCAATCTGACATGATATCCACGTCTCATTGATAACAGGAAAGAGGTAGCGTTTCTGCAAGGCGTAGAACTGGCTTTTACAGAGGATGGGGAGTTTCAAATAATCTGAGATGTCTTGCATCCTAGCATATGTATTACCTGAGAACAAGATGGCTGCAGACAACAGCAGGTTACCAACACCCATTCTATTCAAAGTAGGATGTGATGACCAAGTGTAATTGCACCCAGCAGCACATTTTGTGCTTATAATAAGCCTGGACCCTGATAACATTCTCTGAAACTCCCTAACTTCTGCAGCACATCCTGTTCTCTGGCATTTTCTGAACAAGTTAACAATACAAGATTCGAAAACAATGAATTTTCTTTCATCTGCAGTGTTGTCAGGTACAGTGAAAGCTTGAATGGGTTCAAAATTGGTACCAGTAGGACGTTCATCAGATTGGTCACACTAGCTGTCCGATTCACTTTCAGTTTCTGTATGTGGAACAAAGTCCAAATCCTTTGCGTCATCCTCCATCTCAAAACTGTCATCCAGGGTAAATATCTCCTCATCTATTTGACGTTCAGCCTCTGGTGTAACGACTAGAGGACTTATGTTGCCCGGGGTGGAGATCTGTAAGAATAAGAGTGTGAAATTAGCAAAATTGGAGGACATATTTTTTTTGTGATACCTAATCAAATCCAATTGAATTCAAGAAACTCTTGATTGACTTTTGTTGATTATTTCATCGTAACTGACATCAACTGGTTGTGCATTGTGCAGCTTGATACACAGAGCATGTAGACCAAAAGGGGTTAATCCAAATGTCCCACTCTCATGTCCACTATCACTCATTTTTTGTCACTCCATGCATGTTATGTACCAGAAATTCACATGGCAGTACATACAGTACTGTTCAAAATTATTAGAACACTTGGAAAATTCATTCATATATTATTGTTGTACAATCGGCCGAGATGGATTTTCTCCGCAGGGTGGCTGGTGTCTCCCTTAGGGATAAGGTGAGAAGTTCGGTCATCCGGGAGGGACTCGGAGTTGAACCGCTCCTCCTTCGCGTCGAAAGGAGCAAGTTGAGGTGGTTCGAGCACCTAGTTAGGATGCCACCTGGGCGCCTCCCTAGGGAGGTGTTCCAGGCACGTCCAGTTGGGAAGAGACCAAGGGGTAGACCTAGAACCAGATGCAGGGATTATATCTCTTCGCTGGCCTGGGAGCGCCTTGGGATCCCCCCGTCAGAGCTGGTTGATGTGGCCAGGGAAAAGAAAGTTTGGGGCTCTCTGCTGGAACTGCTACCTCCGCGACCCGACCACGGATAAGCGGGAGAAGATGGATGGATGGATGGATGGATGGATTATTGTTAAAGTAATTTTTCGTGAAAAACCTAAAAGATTTTAAAAATCACATTTTAATGATATTTTGAAGTTGTGATATTTTAATTTTGTCGCTTAAATTGTCATTTGGATATTTAGAAGTTGTAGGTAATACAATGTAATATACTCAAGCTGCAGCCCCAAATTATGAATACTTTATGAATTTTCCAAGTGTTCTAATAATTTTGAACAGTACTGTATAGCCCAAGCCATGGTCAATTATCAAACATAGCATCAATACGTATCTTGATACACTGAAGGAGTTCAAAAGTATTGATGAAAATGTTGAACACTCCTATCAGGTTGTCATTCTGAGAAGTCCATTAAGCACTTACCTCTGCAGGACTGTTGAAAGATTGAGCTGCACTTGACACAGGAGATGGTTGTGGTTGCGTTGATGCACTTGCATCCTTATTCGAGTTTGATGAATAGGTGTGGTCCACTGCAATGGCACGTATCATTTGATCCATGTCAGTCTACACTGACATATCTGTAAGTGCAAATAAAATAATAAATGTAATGGCAAAATCTAGATACAGAGAAGATCAATGCAATATATGTAACAAGGTGCTGTCATGCGATATCATCTGCCCCCCCCCCCTAAAAAAACCACCCCACCTCAATTCACCCTCCACAGGTGGAACACATCATTAAAAATTGACGCATTACAGTCTACACTCCTTTAAAACATAACACTTACTTGACCAATGGAAAGGGAACAGAACAACTTATTTGCATGTCACAATGGAGACAAATTCCTGAATCATCTATTTAGGCCTCTATATTCAGTTGCCAAGTTGGTCCACTCCAATGAAATACCATGTCAATGTGATCTGTTAAAAATGATCACTAACATTCACTCGAGGAATGTGGAGAACCATTAACAGATTAACCCCCCCCCCCGATTAGTTTTCTTCAGGTGGTTGACATACTGAGGCTGGCCTTAAAATATTCTTTGTTTGCTGTAACCCTAAACTGACAAAATTGGCAAGTCACCATGAAAAACAGAAAAATATAGAAATTTTGGTGGAAAATAAAATTATTTGCATACTCAAAATATTTTATTTGCCACACATTTTGGGTAGGTAGTGTTAGAGCAAACACATTTTTTTTAAAGGCCAGTCTGACAAACCACAGCTCCAGTGTTCTTCACGGGAACGCTACATTATTGATGTCATTTTTGGAATATATCTCCAGACTTACCATTTGTTGACACTGGATTTGCATGCTTGCAACATTTACAATGTGCCTGTAATGGTCCCTCTGGCATGTATGGCACTAACAGTGCTGGGTCAGTTTCAAATTCGATTGCATCATCCAATGAATTGGTCGCAGCTTGGCCAGGGCTTGACACTGTAGCAGTCGGTGCATTGTCACTTTTAGGTGTGAGCAGGTTTCTAACAGCTGAAATGAAAAATATAAAACCTTGTAGGCATGTTGTATCCAAAATGTCTCTAATTTTACAAGAACATACATGAATGGCTAATACTGGGGCTAAAGTTGTCCCTAACTTTCAGCTGAAACTTTCACTTTCATTGAAGGC